>NW_027439415.1:0-87030 GCF_964188355.1 Buteo buteo
AACCCCTAGCTGGGGGATTGCTGCCCCCCGTCCCCCCCCCCACCCCCCCGTCAGGTCTTTTTCTTTTTTTTTTTTCTCCCCAGTCCCGGCTGCTCTGTAAGGTGATGTTCATTGCCAGTGTTCGGATGGGGGTCAGGATCAGGCCAGGGGTTTGGCAGGCAGGGGGATTTTTTCCTAGGATCCCGGGAATGGCGCTCCCTTGGAACATGGTAATTACCAATTAGCGCAGGGAATTATGTTGGTCAGCAGATGGTTTTGGGAAGATAGTTGAGGATTTGCGGGTGAAGAGTGGGGGGAGTTGGAGTAGATGGCCAGCATGGACAGGGGGACACATCAGGGACCCTCGGCCGCCGCCGAGCCTCTTTTCCGGAGGGGCGAACGTCGGGCTCCTGCTCCCGCAGGGAAGGGCCCAGCCCCGAAAGCTCTTGCTGCTCTTCCCCTCCCCTTGGCGCCCTATCCGCAGGCCCCGCAGCGCTGGGGCTCCGGGCTTTGCCAGAGGCGGGACACCTCGGGGCCCCTCGGCCGCCGCCGAGCCTCTTTTTCGGAGGGGCGAACGTGGGGCTCCTGCTCCCGCAGGGAAGGGCCCAGCCCTGAAAGCTCTTGCTGCTCTTCCCCTCCCCTTGGCGCCCTATCCGCAGGCCCCGCAGCGCTGGGGCTCCGGGCTTTGCCAGAGGCGGGACACCTCGGGGCCCGTTGGCCGCCGCCGAGCCTCTTTTCCGGAGGGGCGAACGTGGGGCTCCTGCTCCCGCAGGGAAGGGCCCAGCCCTGAAAGCTCTTGCTGCTCTTCCCCTCCCCTTGGCGCCCTATCCGCAGGCCCCACAGCGCTGGGGCTCCGGGCTTTGCCAGAGGCGGGACACCTCGGGGCCTGTCGGCCGCCGCCGAGCCTCTTTTCCGGAGGGGCGAACGTGGGGCTCCTGCTCCCGCAGGGAAGGGCCCAGCCCTGAAAGCTCTTGCTGCTCTTCCCCTCCCCTTGGCGCCCTATCCGCAGGCCCCGCAGCGCTTGGGCTCCGGGCTTTGCCGGAGGCGGGACACTTCGGGGCCCCTCGGCCGCCGCCGAGCCTCTTTTTCGGAGGGGCGAACGTCGGGCTCCTGCTCCCGCAGGGAAGGGCCCAGCCCTGAAAGCTCTTGCTGCTCTTCCCCTCCCCTTGGCGCCCTAGCCGCAGGCCCCGCAGCGCTGGGGCTCCGGGCTTTGCCAGAGGCGGGACACCTCGGGGCCCCTCGGCCGCCGCCGAGCCTCTTTTCCGGAGTGGCGAACGTCGGGCTCCTGCTCCCGCAGGGAAGGGCCCAGCCCTGAAAGCTCTTGCTGCTCTTCCCCTCCCCTTGGCGCCCTATCCGCAGGCCCCGCAGCGCTGGGGCTCCGGGCTTTGCCAGAGGCGGGACACCTCGGGGCCCCTCGGCCGCCGCCGAGCCTCTTTTCCGGAGGGGCGAACGTGGGGCTCCTGCTCCCGCAGGGAAGGGCCCAGCCCTGAAAGCTCTTGCTGCTCTTCCCCTCCCCTTGGCGCCCTATCCGCAGGCCCCGCAGCGCTGGGGCTCCGGGCTTTGCCAGAGGCGGGACACCTCGGGGCCCCTCGGCCGCCACCGAGCCTCTTTTCCGGAGGGGCGAACGTGGGGCTCCTGCTCCTGCAGGGAAGGGCCCAGCCCTGAAAGCTCTTGCTGCTCTTCCCCTCCCCTTGGCGCCCTATCCGCAGGCCCCGCAGCGCTGGGGCTCCGGGCTTTGCCAGAGGCGGGACACCTCGGGGCCCCTCGGCCGCTGCCGAGCCTCTTTTCCGGAGGGGCGAACGTCGGGCTCCTGCTCCCGCAGGGAAGGGCCCAGCCCTGAAAGCTCTTGCTGCTCTTCCCCTTCCCTTGGCGCCCTATCCCCAGGCCCCGCAGCGCTGGGGCTCCGGGCTTTGCCAGAGGCGGGACACCTCCGGGCCCCTCGGCCGCCGCCGAGCCTCTTTTCCGGAGGGGCGAACGTTGGGCTCCTGCTCCCGCAGGGAAGGGCCCAGCCCTGAAAGCTCTTGCTGCTCTTCCCCTCCCCTTGGCGCCCTATCCGCAGGCCCCGCAGCGCTGGGGCTCCGGGCTTTGCCAGAGGCGGGACACCTCGGGGCCCCTCGGCCGCTGCCGAGCCTCTTTTCCGGAGGGGCGAACGTCGGGCTCCTGCTCCCGCAGGGAAGGGCCCAGCCCTGAAAGCTCTTGCTGCTCTTCCCCTCCCCTTGGCGCCCTATCCGCAGGCCCCGCAGCGCTGGGGCTCTGGGCTTTGCCAGAGGCGGGACACCTCGGGGCCCGTTGGCCGCCGCCGAGCCTCTTTTCCGGAGGGGCGAATGTGGGGCTCCTGCTCCCACAGGGAAGGGCCCAGCCCTGAAAGCTCTTGCTGCTCTTCCCCTCCCCTTGGCGCCCTATCCGCAGGCCCCGCAGCGCTGGGGCTCCGGGCTTTGCCAGAGGCGGGACACCTCGGGGCCCCTCGGCCGCTGCCGAGCCTCTTTTCCGGAGGGGCGAACGTGGGGCTCCTGCTCCCGCAGGGAAGGGCCCAGCCCTGAAAGCTCTTGCTGCTCTTCCCCTCCCCTTGGCGCCCTATCCGCAGGCCCCGCAGCGCTGGGGCTCCGGGCTTTGCCAGAGGCGGGACACCTCGGGGCCCGTTGGCCGCCGCCGAGCCTCTTTTCCGGAGGGGCGAACGTGGGGCTCCTGCTCCCGCAGGGAAGGGCCCAGCCCTGAAAGCTCTTGCTGCTCTTCCCCTCCCCTTGGCGCCCTAGCCGCAGGCCCCGCAGCGCTGGGGCTCCGGGCTTTGCCAGAGGCGGGACACCTCGGGGCCCCTCGGCCGCCGCCGAGCCTCTTTTCCGGAGGGGCGAACGTCGGGCTCCTGCTCCCGCAGGGAAGGGCCCAGCCCTGAAAGCTCTTGCTGCTCTTCCCCTCCCCTTGGCGCCCTATCCGCAGGCCCCGCAGCGCTGGGGCTCCGGGCTTTGCCAGAGGCGGGACACCTCGGGGCCCCTCGGCCGCCGCCGAGCCTCTTTTCCGGGGGGGCGAACGTCGGGCTCCTGCTCCCGCAGGGAAGGGCCCAGCCCTGAAAGCTCTTGCTGCTCTTCCCCTCCCCTTGGCGCCCTATCCGCAGGCCCCGCAGCGCTGGGGCTCCGGGCTTTGCCAGAGGCGGGACACCTCGGGGCCTGTCGGCTGCCGCCGAGCCTCTTTTCCGGAGTGGCGAACGTGGGGCTCCTGCTCCCGCAGGGAAGGTCCCAGCCCTGAAAGCTCTTGCTGCTCTTCCCCTCCCCTTGGCGCCCTATCCGCAGGCCCCGCAGCGCTGGGGCTCCGGGCTTTGCCAGAGGCGGGACACCTCGGGGCCCCTCGGCCGCTGCCGAGCCTCTTTTCCGGAGTGGCGAACGTGGGGCTCCTGCTCCCGCAGGGAAGGGCCCAGCCCTGAAAGCTCTTGCTGCTCTTCCCCTCCCCTTGGCGCCCTATCCGCAGGCCCCGCAGCGCTGGGGCTCCGGGCTTTGCCAGAGGCGGGACACCTCGGGGCCCCTCGGCTGCCGCCGAGCCTCTTTTCCGGAGGGGCGAACGTGGGGCTCCTGCTCCCGCAGGGAAGGGCCCAGCCCTGAAAGCTCTTGCTGCTCTTCCCCTCCCCTTGGCGCCCTATCCGCAGGCCCCGCAGCGCTGGGGCTCCGGGCTTTGCCAGAGGCGGGACACCTCGGGGCCCCTCGGCCGCCGCCGAGCCTCTTTTCCGGAGGGGCGAACGTCGGGCTCCTGCTCCCGCAGGGAAGGGCCCAGCCCTGAAAGCTCTTGCTGCTCTTCCCCTCCCCTTGGCGCCCTATCCGCAGGCCCCGCAGCGCTGGGGCTCCGGGCTTTGCCAGAGGCGGGACACCTCGGGGCCCGTCGGCCGCCGCCGAGCCTCTTTTCCGGAGGGGCGAACGTGGGGCTCCTGCTCCCGCAGGGAAGGGCCCAGCCCTGAAAGCTCTTGCTGCTCTTCCCCTCCCCTTGGCGCCCTATCCGCAGGCCCCGCAGCGCTGGGGCTCCGGGCTTTGCCAGAGGCGGGACACCTCGGGGCCCGTCGGCCGCCGCCGAGCCTCTTTTCCGGAGGGGCGAATGTGGGGCTCCTGCTCCCGCAGGGAAGGGCCCAGCCCTGAAAGCTCTTGCTGCTCTTCCCCTCCCCTTGGCGCCCTATCCGCAGGCCCCGCAGCGCTGGGGCTCCGGGCTTTGCCAGAGGCGGGACACCTCGGGGCCCCTCAGCCGCCGCCGAGCCTCTTTTCCGGAGGGGTGAATGTGGGGCTCCTGCTCCCGCAGGGAAGGGCCCAGCCCTGAAAGCTCTTGCTGCTCTTCCCCTCCCCTTGGCGCCCTATCCGCAGGCCCCGCAGCGCTGGGGCTCCGGGCTTTGCCAGAGGCGGGACACCTCGGGGCCTGTCGGCTGCCGCCGAGCCTCTTTTCCGGAGTGGCGAACGTGGGGCTCCTGCTCCCGCAGGGAAGGTCCCAGCCCTGAAAGCTCTTGCTGCTCTTCCCCTCCCCTTGGCGCCCTATCCGCAGGCCCCGCAGCGCTGGGGCTCCGGGCTTTGCCAGAGGCGGGACACCTCGGGGCCCCTCGGCCGCTGCCGAGCCTCTTTTCCGGAGTGGCGAACGTGGGGCTCCTGCTCCCGCAGGGAAGGGCCCAGCCCTGAAAGCTCTTGCTGCTCTTCCCCTCCCCTTGGCGCCCTATCCGCAGGCCCCGCAGCGCTGGGGCTCCGGGCTTTGCCAGAGGCGGGACACCTCGGGGCCCCTCGGCTGCCGCCGAGCCTCTTTTCCGGAGGGGCGAACGTGGGGCTCCTGCTCCCGCAGGGAAGGGCCCAGCCCTGAAAGCTCTTGCTGCTCTTCCCCTCCCCTTGGCGCCCTATCCGCAGGCCCCGCAGCGCTGGGGCTCCGGGCTTTGCCAGAGGCGGGACACCTCGGGGCCCGTCGGCTGCCGCCGAGCCTCTTTTCCGGAGGGGCGAACGTGGGGCTCCTGCTCCCGCAGGGAAGGGCCCAGCCCTGAAAGCTCTTGCTGCTCTTCCCCTCCCCTTGGCGCCCTATCCGCAGGCCCCGCAGCGCTGGGGCTCCGGGCTTTGCCAGAGGCGGGACACCTCGGGGCCCCTCGGCTGCTGCCGAGCCTCTTTTCCGGAGGGGCGAACGTGGGGCTCCTGCTCCCGCAGGGAAGGGCCCAGCCCTGAAAGCTCTTGCTGCTCTTCCCCTCCCCTTGGCGCCCTATCCGCAGGCCCCGCAGCGCTGGGGCTCTGGGCTTTGCCAGAGGCGGGACACCTCGGGGCCCGTTGGCTGCCGCCGAGCCTCTTTTCCGGAGGGGCGAACGTGGGGCTCCTGCGCCCGCAGGGAAGGGCCCAGCCCTGAAAGCTCTTGCTGCTCTTCCCCTCCCCTTGGCGCCCTATCCGCAGGCCCCACAGCGCTGGGGCTCCGGGCTTTGCCAGAGGCGGGACACCTCGGGGCCCCTCGGCCGCCGCCGAGCCTCTTTTCCGGAGGGGCGAACGTGGGGCTCCTGCTCCCGCAGGGAAGGGCCCAGCCCTGAAAGCTCTTGCTGCTCTTCCCCTCCCCTTGGCGCCCTATCCGCAGGCCCCGCAGCGCTTGGGCTCCGGGCTTTGCCGGAGGCGGGACACCTCGGGGCCCCTCGGCCGCCGCCGAGCCTCTTTTTCGGAGGGGCGAACGTCGGGCTCCTGCTCCCGCAGGGAAGGGCCCAGCCCTGAAAGCTCTTGCTGCTCTTCCCCTCCCCTTGGCGCCCTATCCGCAGGCCCCGCAGCGCTGGGGCTCCGGGCTTTGCCAGAGGCGGGACACCTCGGGGCCCCTCGGCCGCGCTGAGCTTCTTTTCCGGAGGGGCGAACGTCGGGCTCCTGCTCCCGCAGGGAAGGGCCCAGCCCTGAAAGCTCTTGCTGCTCTTCCCCTCCCCTTGGCGCCCTATCCGCAGGCCCCGCAGCGCTGGGGCTCCGGGCTTTGCCAGAGGCGGGACACCTCGGGGCCCCTCGGCCGCCGCCGAGCCTCTTTTCCGGAGGGGCGAACGTGGGGCTCCTGCTCCCGCAGGGAAGGGCCCAGCCCTGAAAGCTCTTGCTGCTCTTCCCCTCCCCTTGGCGCCCTATCCGCAGGCCCCGCAGCGCTGGGGCTCCGGGCTTTGCCAGAGGCGGGACACCTCGGGGCCCCTCGGCCGCCGCCGAGCCTCTTTTCCGGAGGGGCGAACGTGGGGCTCCTGCTCCCGCAGGGAAGGGCCCAGCCCTGAAAGCTCTTGCTGCTCTTCCCCTCCCCTTGGCGCCCTATCCGCAGGCCCCGCAGCGCTGGGGCTCCGGGCTTTGCCAGAGGCGGGACACCTCGGGGCCCGTCGGCCGCCGCCGAGCCTCTTTTCCGGAGGGGCGAACGTGGGGCTCCTGCTCCCGCAGGGAAGGGCCCAGCCCTGAAAGCTCTTGCTGCTCTTCCCCTCCCCTTGGCGCCCTATCCGCAGGCCCCGCAGCGCTGGGGCTCCGGGCTTTGCCAGAGGCGGGACACCTCGGGGCCCCTCGGCCGCCGCCGAGCCTCTTTTCCGGAGGGGCGAACGTGGGGCTCCTGCTCCCGCAGGGAAGGGCCCAGCCCTGAAAGCTCTTGCTGCTCTTCCCCTCCCCTTGGCGCCCTATCCGCAGGCCCCGCAGCGCTGGGGCTCCGGGCTTTGCCAGAGGCGGGACACCTCGGGGCCCCTCAGCCGCTGCCGAGCCTCTTTTCCGGAGGGGTGAATGTGGGGCTCCTGCTCCCGCAGGGAAGGGCCCAGCCCTGAAAGCTCTTGCTGCTCTTCCCCTCCCCTTGGCGCCCTATCCGCAGGCCCCGCAGCGCTGGGGCTCCGGGCTTTGCCAGAGGCGGGACACCTCGGGGCCCCTCGGCCGCCGCCGAGCCTCTTTTCCGGAGGGGCGAACGTGGGGCTCCTGCTCCCGCAGGGAAGGGCCCAGCCCTGAAAGCTCTTGCTGCTCTTCCCCTCCCCTTGGCGCCCTATCCGCAGGCTCCGCAGCGCTGGGGCTCCGGGCTTTGCCAGAGGCGGGACACCTCGGGGCCCGTCGGCTGCTGCCGAGCCTCTTTTCCGGAGGGGCGAACGTCGGGCTCCTGCTCCCGCAGGGAAGGGCCCAGCCCTGAAAGCTCTTGCTGCTCTTCCCCTCCCCTTGGCGCCCTATCCGCAGGCCCCGCAGCGCTGGGGCTCCGGGCTTTGCCAGAGGCGGGACACCTCGGGGCCCCTCAGCCGCCGCCGAGCCTCTTTTCTGGAGGGGCGAACGTCGGGCTCCTGCTCCCGCAGGGAAGGGCCCAGCCCCGAAAGCTCTTGCTGCTCTTCCCCTCCCCTTGGCGCCCTATCCGCAGGCCCCGCAGCGCTGGGGCTCCGGGCTTTGCCAGAGGCGGGACACCTCGGGGCCCCTCAGCCGCTGCCGAGCCTCTTTTCCGGAGGGGCGAACGTCGGGCTCCTGCTCCCGCAGGGAAGGGCCCAGCCCTGAAAGCTCTTGCTGCTCTTCCCCTCCCCTTGGCGCCCTATCCGCAGGCCCCGCAGCGCTTGGGCTCCGGGCTTTGCCGGAGGCGGGACACCTCGGGGCCCCTCGGCCGCCGCCGAGCCTCTTTTTCGGAGGGGCGAACGTCGGGCTCCTGCTCCCGCAGGGAAGGGCCCAGCCCTGAAAGCTCTTGCTGCTCTTCCCCTCCCCTTGGCGCCCTATCCGCAGGCCCCGCAGCGCTGGGGCTCCGGGCTTTGCCAGAGGCGGGACACCTCGGGGCCTGTCGGCCGCCGCCGAGCCTCTTTTCCGGGGGGGCGAACGTCGGGCTCCTGCTCCCGCAGGGAAGGGCCCAGCCCTGAAAGCTCTTGCTGCTCTTCCCCTCCCCTTGGCGCCCTATCCGCAGGCCCCGCAGCGCTGGGGCTCCGGGCTTTGCCAGAGGCGGGACACCTCGGGGCCCCTCGGCCGCCGCCGAGCCTCTTTTCCGGAGGGGCGAATGTGGGGCTCCTGCTCCCGCAGGGAAGGGCCCAGCCCTGAAAGCTCTTGCTGCTCTTCCCCTCCCCTTGGCGCCCTATCCGCAGGCCCCGCAGCGCTGGGGCTCCGGGCTTTGCCAGAGGCGGGACACCTCGGGGCCCCTCGGCCGCCGCCGAGCCTCTTTTCCGGAGGGGCGAACGTGGGGCTCCTGCTCCCGCAGGGAAGGGCCCAGCCCTGAAAGCTCTTGCTGCTCTTCCCCTCCCCTTGGCGCCCTATCCGCAGGCCCCGCAGCGCTGGGGCTCCGGGCTTTGCCAGAGGCGGGACACCTCGGGGCCCCTCGGCCGCCGCCGAGCCTCTTTTCCGGAGTGGCGAACGTCGGGCTCCTGCTCCCGCAGGGAAGGGCCCAGCCCTGAAAGCTCTTGCTGCTCTTCCCCTCCCCTTGGCGCCCTATCCGCAGGCCCCGCAGCGCTGGGGCTCCGGGCTTTGCCAGAGGCGGGACACCTCGGGGCCCCTCGGCCGCCGCCGAGCCTCTTTTCCGGAGGGGCGAACGTGGGGCTCCTGCTCCCGCAGGGAAGGGCCCAGCCCTGAAAGCTCTTGCTGCTCTTCCCCTCCCCTTGGCGCCCTATCCGCAGGCCCCGCAGCGCTGGGGCTCCGGGCTTTGCCAGAGGCGGGACACCTCGGGGCCCCTCGGCCGCCACCGAGCCTCTTTTCCGGAGGGGCGAACGTGGGGCTCCTGCTCCTGCAGGGAAGGGCCCAGCCCTGAAAGCTCTTGCTGCTCTTCCCCTCCCCTTGGCGCCCTATCCGCAGGCCCCGCAGCGCTGGGGCTCCGGGCTTTGCCAGAGGCGGGACACCTCGGGGCCCCTCGGCCGCTGCCGAGCCTCTTTTCCGGAGGGGCGAACGTCGGGCTCCTGCTCCCGCAGGGAAGGGCCCAGCCCTGAAAGCTCTTGCTGCTCTTCCCCTTCCCTTGGCGCCCTATCCCCAGGCCCCGCAGCGCTGGGGCTCCGGGCTTTGCCAGAGGCGGGACACCTCCGGGCCCCTCGGCCGCCGCCGAGCCTCTTTTCCGGAGGGGCGAACGTTGGGCTCCTGCTCCCGCAGGGAAGGGCCCAGCCCTGAAAGCTCTTGCTGCTCTTCCCCTCCCCTTGGCGCCCTATCCGCAGGCCCCGCAGCGCTGGGGCTCCGGGCTTTGCCAGAGGCGGGACACCTCGGGGCCCCTCGGCCGCTGCCGAGCCTCTTTTCCGGAGGGGCGAACGTCGGGCTCCTGCTCCCGCAGGGAAGGGCCCAGCCCTGAAAGCTCTTGCTGCTCTTCCCCTCCCCTTGGCGCCCTATCCGCAGGCCCCGCAGCGCTGGGGCTCTGGGCTTTGCCAGAGGCGGGACACCTCGGGGCCCGTTGGCCGCCGCCGAGCCTCTTTTCCGGAGGGGCGAATGTGGGGCTCCTGCTCCCACAGGGAAGGGCCCAGCCCTGAAAGCTCTTGCTGCTCTTCCCCTCCCCTTGGCGCCCTATCCGCAGGCCCCGCAGCGCTGGGGCTCCGGGCTTTGCCAGAGGCGGGACACCTCGGGGCCCCTCGGCCGCTGCCGAGCCTCTTTTCCGGAGGGGCGAACGTCGGGCTCCTGCTCCCGCAGGGAAGGGCCCAGCCCTGAAAGCTCTTGCTGCTCTTCCCCTCCCCTTGGCGCCCTATCCGCAGGCCCCGCAGCGCTGGGGCTCCGGGCTTTGCCAGAGGCGGGACACCTCGGGGCCCGTTGGCCGCCGCCGAGCCTCTTTTCCGGAGGGGCGAACGTGGGGCTCCTGCTCCCGCAGGGAAGGGCCCAGCCCTGAAAGCTCTTGCTGCTCTTCCCCTCCCCTTGGCGCCCTATCCGCAGGCCCCGCAGCGCTGGGGCTCTGGGCTTTGCCAGAGGCGGGACACCTCGGGGCCCATCGGCCGCCGCCGAGCCTCTTTTCCGGAGGGGCGAACGTGGGGCTCCTGCTCCCGCAGGGAAGGGCCCAGCCCTGAAAGCTCTTGCTGCTCTTCCCCTCCCCTTGGCGCCCTAGCCGCAGGCCCCGCAGCGCTGGGGCTCCGGGCTTTGCCAGAGGCGGGACACCTCGGGGCCCCTCGGCCGCCGCCGAGCCTCTTTTCCGGAGGGGCGAACGTCGGGCTCCTGCTCCCGCAGGGAAGGGCCCAGCCCTGAAAGCTCTTGCTGCTCTTCCCCTCCCCTTGGCGCCCTATCCGCAGGCCCCGCAGCGCTGGGGCTCCGGGCTTTGCCAGAGGCGGGACACCTCGGGGCCCCTCGGCCGCCGCCGAGCCTCTTTTCCGGGGGGGCGAACGTCGGGCTCCTGCTCCCGCAGGGAAGGGCCCAGCCCTGAAAGCTCTTGCTGCTCTTCCCCTCCCCTTGGCGCCCTATCCGCAGGCCCCGCAGCGCTGGGGCTCCGGGCTTTGCCAGAGGCGGGACACCTCGGGGCCTGTCGGTTGCCGCCGAGCCTCTTTTCCGGAGTGGCGAACGTGGGGCTCCTGCTCCCGCAGGGAAGGTCCCAGCCCTGAAAGCTCTTGCTGCTCTTCCCCTCCCCTTGGCGCCCTATCCGCAGGCCCCGCAGCGCTGGGGCTCCGGGCTTTGCCAGAGGCGGGACACCTCGGGGCCCCTCGGCCGCTGCCGAGCCTCTTTTCCGGAGTGGCGAACGTGGGGCTCCTGCTCCCGCAGGGAAGGGCCCAGCCCCGAAAGCTCTTGCTGCTCTTCCCCTCCCCTTGGCGCCCTATCCGCAGGCCCCGCAGCGCTGGGGCTCCGGGCTTTGCCAGAGGCGGGACACCTCGGGGCCCCTCGGCTGCCGCCGAGCCTCTTTTCCGGAGGGGCGAACGTGGGGCTCCTGCTCCCGCAGGGAAGGGCCCAGCCCTGAAAGCTCTTGCTGCTCTTCCCCTCCCCTTGGCGCCCTATCCGCAGGCCCCGCAGCGCTGGGGCTCCGGGCTTTGCCAGAGGCGGGACACCTCGGGGCCCGTCGGCTGCCGCCGAGCCTCTTTTCCGGAGGGGCGAACGTGGGGCTCCTGCTCCCGCAGGGAAGGGCCCAGCCCTGAAAGCTCTTGCTGCTCTTCCCCTCCCCTTGGCGCCCTATCCGCAGGCCCCGCAGCGCTGGGGCTCCGGGCTTTGCCAGAGGCGGGACACCTCGGGGCCCCTCGGCTGCTGCCGAGCCTCTTTTCCGGAGGGGCGAACGTGGGGCTCCTGCTCCCGCAGGGAAGGGCCCAGCCCTGAAAGCTCTTGCTGCTCTTCCCCTCCCCTTGGCGCCCTATCCGCAGGCCCCGCAGCGCTGGGGCTCCGGGCTTTGCCAGAGGCGGGACACCTCGGGGCCCGTTGGCCGCCGCCGAGCCTCTTTTCCGGAGGGGCGAACGTGGGGCTCCTGCGCCCGCAGGGAAGGGCCCAGCCCTGAAAGCTCTTGCTGCTCTTCCCCTCCCCTTGGCGCCCTATCCGCAGGCCCCACAGCGCTGGGGCTCCGGGCTTTGCCAGAGGCGGGACACCTCGGGGCCCCTCGGCCGCCGCCGAGCCTCTTTTCCGGAGGGGCGAACGTGGGGCTCCTGCTCCCGCAGGGAAGGGCCCAGCCCTGAAAGCTCTTGCTGCTCTTCCCCTCCCCTTGGCGCCCTATCCGCAGGCCCCGCAGCGCTTGGGCTCCGGGCTTTGCCGGAGGCGGGACACCTCGGGGCCCCTCGGCCGCCGCCGAGCCTCTTTTTCGGAGGGGCGAACGTCGGGCTCCTGCTCCCGCAGGGAAGGGCCCAGCCCTGAAAGCTCTTGCTGCTCTTCCCCTCCCCTTGGCGCCCTATCCGCAGGCCCCGCAGCGCTGGGGCTCCGGGCTTTGCCAGAGGCGGGACACCTCGGGGCCCCTCGGCCGCGCTGAGCTTCTTTTCCGGAGGGGCGAACGTCGGGCTCCTGCTCCCGCAGGGAAGGGCCCAGCCCTGAAAGCTCTTGCTGCTCTTCCCCTCCCCTTGGCGCCCTATCCGCAGGCCCCGCAGCGCTGGGGCTCCGGGCTTTGCCAGAGGCGGGACACCTCGGGGCCCCTCGGCCGCCGCCGAGCCTCTTTTCCAGAGGGGCGAACGTGGGGCTCCTGCTCCCGCAGGGAAGGGCCCAGCCCTGAAAGCTCTTGCTGCTCTTCCCCTCCCCTTGGCGCCCTATCCGCAGGCCCCGCAGCGCTGGGGCTCCGGGCTTTGCCAGAGGCGGGACACCTCGGGGCCCCTCGGCCGCCGCCGAGCCTCTTTTCCGGAGGGGCGAACGTCGGGCTCCTGCTCCCGCAGGGAAGGGCCCAGCCCTGAAAGCTCTTGCTGCTCTTCCCCTCCCCTTGGCGCCCTATCCGCAGGCCCCGCAGCGCTGGGGCTCCGGGCTTTGCCAGAGGCGGGACACCTCGGGGCCCGTCGGCCGCCGCCGAGCCTCTTTTCCGGAGGGGCGAACGTGGGGCTCCTGCTCCCGCAGGGAAGGGCCCAGCCCTGAAAGCTCTTGCTGCTCTTCCCCTCCCCTTGGCGCCCTATCCGCAGGCCCCGCAGCGCTGGGGCTCCGGGCTTTGCCAGAGGCGGGACACCTCGGGGCCCGTCGGCCGCCGCCGAGCCTCTTTTCCGGAGGGGCGAACGTGGGGCTCCTGCTCCCGCAGGGAAGGGCCCAGCCCTGAAAGCTCTTGCTGCTCTTCCCCTCCCCTTGGCGCCCTATCCGCAGGCCCCGCAGCGCTGGGGCTCCGGGCTTTGCCAGAGGCGGGACACCTCGGGGCCCCTCGGCCGCCGCCGAGCCTCTTTTCCGGAGGGGCGAACGTGGGGCTCCTGCTCCCGCAGGGAAGGGCCCAGCCCTGAAAGCTCTTGCTGCTCTTCCCCTCCCCTTGGCGCCCTATCCGCAGGCCCCGCAGCGCTGGGGCTCCGGGCTTTGCCAGAGGCGGGACACCTCGGGGCCCCTCAGCCGCCGCCGAGCCTCTTTTCCGGAGGGGTGAATGTGGGGCTCCTGCTCCCGCAGGGAAGGGCCCAGCCCTGAAAGCTCTTGCTGCTCTTCCCCTCCCCTTGGCGCCCTATCCGCAGGCCCCGCAGCGCTGGGGCTCCGGGCTTTGCCAGAGGCGGGACACCTCGGGGCCTGTCGGCTGCCGCCGAGCCTCTTTTCCGGAGTGGCGAACGTGGGGCTCCTGCTCCCGCAGGGAAGGTCCCAGCCCTGAAAGCTCTTGCTGCTCTTCCCCTCCCCTTGGCGCCCTATCCGCAGGCCCCGCAGCGCTGGGGCTCCGGGCTTTGCCAGAGGCGGGACACCTCGGGGCCCCTCGGCCGCTGCCGAGCCTCTTTTCCGGAGTGGCGAACGTGGGGCTCCTGCTCCCGCAGGGAAGGGCCCAGCCCTGAAAGCTCTTGCTGCTCTTCCCCTCCCCTTGGCGCCCTATCCGCAGGCCCCGCAGCGCTGGGGCTCCGGGCTTTGCCAGAGGCGGGACACCTCGGGGCCCCTCGGCTGCCGCCGAGCCTCTTTTCCGGAGTGGCGAACGTGGGGCTCCTGCTCCCGCAGGGAAGGGCCCAGCCCTGAAAGCTCTTGCTGCTCTTCCCCTCCCCTTGGCGCCCTATCCGCAGGCCCCGCAGCGCTGGGGCTCCGGGCTTTGCCAGAGGCGGGACACCTCGGGGCCCGTCGGCTGCCGCCGAGCCTCTTTTCCGGAGGGGCGAACGTGGGGCTCCTGCTCCCGCAGGGAAGGGCCCAGCCCTGAAAGCTCTTGCTGCTCTTCCCCTCCCCTTGGCGCCCTATCCGCAGGCCCCGCAGCGCTGGGGCTCCGGGCTTTGCCAGAGGCGGGACACCTCGGTGCCCCTCGGCTGCTGCCGAGCCTCTTTTCCGGAGGGGCGAACGTGGGGCTCCTGCTCCCGCAGGGAAGGGCCCAGCCCTGAAAGCTCTTGCTGCTCTTCCCCTCCCCTTGGCGCCCTATCCGCAGGCCCCGCAGCGCTGGGGCTCCGGGCTTTGCCAGAGGCGGGACACCTCGGGGCCCGTTGGCTGCCGCCGAGCCTCTTTTCCGGAGGGGCGAACGTGGGGCTCCTGCGCCCGCAGGGAAGGGCCCAGCCCTGAAAGCTCTTGCTGCTCTTCCCCTCCCCTTGGCGCCCTATCCGCAGGCCCCACAGCGCTGGGGCTCCGGGCTTTGCCAGAGGCGGGACACCTCGGGGCCCCTCGGCCGCCGCCGAGCCTCTTTTCCGGAGGGGCGAACGTGGGGCTCCTGCTCCCGCAGGGAAGGGCCCAGCCCTGAAAGCTCTTGCTGCTCTTCCCCTCCCCTTGGCGCCCTATCCGCAGGCCCCGCAGCGCTTGGGCTCCGGGCTTTGCCGGAGGCGGGACACCTCGGGGCCCCTCGGCCGCCGCCGAGCCTCTTTTTCGGAGGGGCGAACGTCGGGCTCCTGCTCCCGCAGGGAAGGGCCCAGCCCTGAAAGCTCTTGCTGCTCTTCCCCTCCCCTTGGCGCCCTATCCGCAGGCCCCGCAGCGCTGGGGCTCCGGGCTTTGCCAGAGGCGGGACACCTCGGGGCCCCTCGGCCGCGCTGAGCTTCTTTTCCGGAGGGGCGAACGTCGGGCTCCTGCTCCCGCAGGGAAGGGCCCAGCCCTGAAAGCTCTTGCTGCTCTTCCCCTCCCCTTGGCGCCCTATCCGCAGGCCCCGCAGCGCTGGGGCTCCGGGCTTTGCCAGAGGCGGGACACCTCGGGGCCCCTCGGCCGCCGCCGAGCCTCTTTTCCGGAGGGGCGAACGTGGGGCTCCTGCTCCCGCAGGGAAGGGCCCAGCCCTGAAAGCTCTTGCTGCTCTTCCCCTCCCCTTGGCGCCCTATCCGCAGGCCCCGCAGCGCTGGGGCTCCGGGCTTTGCCAGAGGCGGGACACCTCGGGGCCCCTCGGCCGCCGCCGAGCCTCTTTTCCGGAGGGGCGAACGTGGGGCTCCTGCTCCCGCAGGGAAGGGCCCAGCCCTGAAAGCTCTTGCTGCTCTTCCCCTCCCCTTGGCGCCCTATCCGCAGGCCCCGCAGCGCTGGGGCTCCGGGCTTTGCCAGAGGCGGGACACCTCGGGGCCCGTCGGCCGCCGCCGAGCCTCTTTTCCGGAGGGGCGAACGTGGGGCTCCTGCTCCCGCAGGGAAGGGCCCAGCCCTGAAAGCTCTTGCTGCTCTTCCCCTCCCCTTGGCGCCCTATCCGCAGGCCCCGCAGCGCTGGGGCTCCGGGCTTTGCCAGAGGCGGGACACCTCGGGGCCCCTCGGCCGCCGCCGAGCCTCTTTTCCGGAGGGGCGAACGTGGGGCTCCTGCTCCCGCAGGGAAGGGCCCAGCCCTGAAAGCTCTTGCTGCTCTTCCCCTCCCCTTGGCGCCCTATCCGCAGGCCCCGCAGCGCTGGGGCTCCGGGCTTTGCCAGAGGCGGGACACCTCGGGGCCCCTCAGCCGCTGCCGAGCCTCTTTTCCGGAGGGGTGAATGTGGGGCTCCTGCTCCCGCAGGGAAGGGCCCAGCCCTGAAAGCTCTTGCTGCTCTTCCCCTCCCCTTGGCGCCCTATCCGCAGGCCCCGCAGCGCTGGGGCTCCGGGCTTTGCCAGAGGCGGGACACCTCGGGGCCCCTCGGCCGCCGCCGAGCCTCTTTTCCGGAGGGGCGAACGTGGGGCTCCTGCTCCCGCAGGGAAGGGCCCAGCCCTGAAAGCTCTTGCTGCTCTTCCCCTCCCCTTGGCGCCCTATCCGCAGGCCCCGCAGCGCTGGGGCTCCGGGCTTTGCCAGAGGCGGGACACCTCGGGGCCCGTCGGCTGCCGCCGAGCCTCTTTTCCGGAGGGGCGAACGTCGGGCTCCTGCTCCCGCAGGGAAGGGCCCAGCCCTGAAAGCTCTTGCTGCTCTTCCCCTCCCCTTGGCGCCCTATCCGCAGGCCCCGCAGCGCTGGGGCTCCGGGCTTTGCCAGAGGCGGGACACCTCGGGGCCCCTCAGCCGCCGCCGAGCCTCTTTTCCGGAGGGGCGAACGTCGGGCTCCTGCTCCCGCAGGGAAGGGCCCAGCCCCGAAAGCTCTTGCTGCTCTTCCCCTCCCCTTGGCGCCCTATCCGCAGGCCCCGCAGCGCTGGGGCTCCGGGCTTTGCCAGAGGCGGGACACCTCGGGGCCCCTCAGCCGCTGCCGAGCCTCTTTTCCGGAGGGGCGAACGTCGGGCTCCTGCTCCCGCAGGGAAGGGCCCAGCCCTGAAAGCTCTTGCTGCTCTTCCCCTCCCCTTGGCGCCCTATCCGCAGGCCCCGCAGCGCTTGGGCTCCGGGCTTTGCCGGAGGCGGGACACCTCGGGGCCCCTCGGCCGCCGCCGAGCCTCTTTTTCGGAGGGGCGAACGTCGGGCTCCTGCTCCCGCAGGGAAGGGCCCAGCCCTGAAAGCTCTTGCTGCTCTTCCCCTCCCCTTGGCGCCCTATCCGCAGGCCCCGCAGCGCTGGGGCTCCGGGCTTTGCCAGAGGCGGGACACCTCGGGGCCTGTCGGCCGCCGCCGAGCCTCTTTTCCGGAGGGGCGAACGTCGGGCTCCTGCTCCCGCAGGGAAGGGCCCAGCCCTGAAAGCTCTTGCTGCTCTTCCCCTCCCCTTGGCGCCCTATCCGCAGGCCCCGCAGCGCTGGGGCTCCGGGCTTTGCCAGAGGCGGGACACCTCGGGGCCCCTCGGCCGCCGCCGAGCCTCTTTTCCGGAGGGGCGAATGTGGGGCTCCTGCTCCCGCAGGGAAGGGCCCAGCCCTGAAAGCTCTTGCTGCTCTTCCCCTCCCCTTGGCGCCCTAGCCGCAGGCCCCGCAGCGCTGGGGCTCCGGGCTTTGCCAGAGGCGGGACACCTCGGGGCCCCTCGGCCGCCGCCGAGCCTCTTTTCCGGAGGGGCGAACGTGGGGCTCCTGCTCCCGCAGGGAAGGGCCCAGCCCTGAAAGCTCTTGCTGCTCTTCCCCTCCCCTTGGCGCCCTATCCGCAGGCCCCGCAGCGCTGGGGCTCCGGGCTTTGCCAGAGGCGGGACACCTCGGGGCCCCTCGGCCGCCGCCGAGCCTCTTTTCCGGAGGGGCGAACGTGGGGCTCCTGCTCCCGCAGGGAAGGGCCCAGCCCTGAAAGCTCTTGCTGCTCTTCCCCTCCCCTTGGCGCCCTATCCGCAGGCCCCGCAGCGCTGGGGCTCCGGGCTTTGCCAGAGGCGGGACACCTCGGGGCCCCTCGGCCGCCGCCGAGCCTCTTTTCCGGAGGGGCGAACGTGGGGCTCCTGCTCCCGCAGGGAAGGGCCCAGCCCTGAAAGCTCTTGCTGCTCTTCCCCTCCCCTTGGCGCCCTATCCGCAGGCCCCGCAGCGCTTGGGCTCCGGGCTTTGCCGGAGGCGGGACACCTCGGGGCCCCTCGGCCGCCGCCGAGCCTCTTTTTCGGAGGGGCGAACGTCGGGCTCCTGCTCCCGCAGGGAAGGGCCCAGCCCTGAAAGCTCTTGCTGCTCTTCCCCTCCCCTTGGCGCCCTATCCGCAGGCCCCGCAGCGCTGGGGCTCCGGGCTTTGCCAGAGGCGGGACACCTCGGGGCCTGTCGGCCGCCGCCGAGCCTCTTTTCCGGAGGGGCGAACGTCGGGCTCCTGCTCCCGCAGGGAAGGGCCCAGCCCTGAAAGCTCTTGCTGCTCTTCCCCTCCCCTTGGCGCCCTATCCGCAGGCCCCGCAGCGCTGGGGCTCCGGGCTTTGCCAGAGGCGGGACACCTCGGGGCCCCTCGGCCGCCGCCGAGCCTCTTTTCCGGAGGGGCGAATGTGGGGCTCCTGCTCCCGCAGGGAAGGGCCCAGCCCTGAAAGCTCTTGCTGCTCTTCCCCTCCCCTTGGCGCCCTAGCCGCAGGCCCCGCAGCGCTGGGGCTCCGGGCTTTGCCAGAGGCGGGACACCTCGGGGCCCCTCGGCCGCTGCCGAGCCTCTTTTCCGGAGGGGCGAACGTGGGGCTCCTGCTCCCGCAGGGAAGGGCCCAGCCCTGAAAGCTCTTGCTGCTCTTCCCCTCCCCTTGGCGCCCTATCCGCAGGCCCCGCAGCGCTGGGGCTCCGGGCTTTGCCAGAGGCGGGACACCTCGGGGCCCCTCGGCCACCGCCGAGCCTCTTTTTCGGAGGGGCGAACGTGGGGCTCCTGCTCCCGCAGGGAAGGGCCCAGCCCTGAAAGCTCTTGCTGCTCTTCCCCTCCCCTTGGCGCCCTATCCGCAGGCCCCGCAGCGCTGGGGCTCCGGGCTTTGCCAGAGGCGGGACACCTCGGGGCCCCTCGGCCGCCGCCGAGCCTCTTTTCCGGAGGGGCGAACGTCGGGCTCCTGCTCCCGCAGGGAAGGGCCCAGCCCTGAAAGCTCTTGCTGCTCTTCCCCTCCCCTTGGCGCCCTATCCGCAGGCCCCGCAGCGCTGGGGCTCCGGGCTTTGCCAGAGGCGGGACACCTCGGGGCCCCTCGGCCGCCACCGAGCCTCTTTTCCGGAGGGGCGAACGTCGGGCTCCTGCTCCCGCAGGGAAGGGCCCAGCCCTGAAAGCTCTTGCTGCTCTTCCCCTCCCCTTGGCGCCCTATCCGCAGGCCCCGCAGCGCTGGGGCTCCGGGCTTTGCCAGAGGCGGGACACCTTGGGGCCTGTCGGCCGCCGCCGAGCCTCTTTTCCGGAGGGGCGAACGTCGGGCTCCTGCTCCCGCAGGGAAGGTCCCAGCCCTGAAAGCTCTTGCTGCTCTTCCCCTCCCCTTGGCGCCCTATCCGCAGGCCCCGCAGCGCTGGGGCTCCGGGCTTTGCCAGAGGCGGGACACCTCGGGGCCCCTCGGCCGCCGCCGAGCCTCTTTTCCGGAGGGGCGAACGTCGGGCTCCTGCTCCCGCAGGGAAGGGCCCAGCCCTGAAAGCTCTTGCTGCTCTTCCCCTCCCCTTGGCGCCCTATCCGCAGGCCCCGCAGCGCTGGGGCTCCGGGCTTTGCCAGAGGCGGGACACCTCGGGGCCCCTCGGCCGCCGCCGAGCCTCTTTTCCGGAGGGGCGAACGTCGGGCTCCTGCTCCCGCAGGGAAGGGCCCAGCCCTGAAAGCTCTTGCTGCTCTTCCCCTCCCCTTGGCGCCCTATCCGCAGGCCCCGCAGCGCTGGGGCTCCGGGCTTTGCCAGAGGCGGGACACCTCGGGGCCCCTCGGCCGCCGCCGAGCCTCTTTTCCGGAGGGGCGAACGTGGGGCTCCTGCTCCCGCAGGGAAGGGCCCAGCCCTGAAAGCTCTTGCTGCTCTTCCCCTCCCCTTGGCGCCCTATCCGCAGGCCCCGCAGCGCTGGGGCTCTGGGCTTTGCCAGAGGCGGGACACCTCGGGGCCCCTCGGCCACCGCCGAGCCTCTTTTCCGGAGGGGCGAACGTGGGGCTCCTGCTCCCGCAGGGAAGGGCCCAGCCCTGAAAGCTCTTGCTGCTCTTCCCCTCCCCTTGGCGCCCTATCCGCAGGCCCCGCAGCGCTGGGGCTCCGGGCTTTGCCAGAGGCGGGACACCTCGGGGCCCATCGGCCGCCGCCGAGCCTCTTTTCCGGAGGGGCGAACGTGGGGCTCCTGCTCCCGCAGGGAAGGGCCCAGCCCTGAAAGCTCTTGCTGCTCTTCCCCTCCCCTTGGCGCCCTATCCGCAGGCCCCGCAGCGCTGGGGCTCCGGGCTTTGCCAGAGGCGGGACACCTCGGGGCACCTCGGCCGCCGCCGAGCCTCTTTTCCGGAGGGGCGAACGTCGGGCTCCTGCTCCCGCAGGGAAGGGCCCAGCCCTGAAAGCTCTTGCTGCTCTTCCCCTCCCCTTGGCGCCCTATCCGCAGGCCCCGCAGCGCTGGGGCTCCGGGCTTTGCCAGAGGCGGGACACCTCGGGGCCCGTTGGCCGCCGCCGAGCCTCTTTTCCGGAGGGGCACACGTGGGGCTCCTGCGCCCGCAGGGAAGGGCCCAGCCCTGAAAGCTCTTGCTGCTCTTCCCCTCCCCTTGGCGCCCTATCCGCAGGCCCCGCAGCGCTGGAGCTCCGGGCTTTGCCAGAGGCGGGACACCTCGGGGCCCGTTGGCCGCCGCCGAGCCTCTTTTCCGGAGGGGCGAACGTGGGGCTCCTGCTCCCGCAGGGAAGGGCCCAGCCCTGAAAGCTCTTGCTGCTCTTCCCCTCCCCTTGGCGCCCTATCCGCAGGCCCCGCAGCGCTGGGGCTCCGGGCTTTGCCAGAGGCGGGACACCTCGGGGCCCCTCGGCCGCCGCCGAGCCTCTTTTCCGGAGGGGCGAACGTCGGGCTCCTGCTCCCGCAGGGAAGGGCCCAGCCCTGAAAGCTCTTGCTGCTCTTCCCCTCCCCTTGGCGCCCTATCCGCAGGCCCCGCAGCGCTGGGGCTCCGGGCTTTGCCAGAGGCGGGACACCTCGGGGCCCCTCGGCCGCCGCCGAGCCTCTTTTCCGGAGGGGCGAACGTGGGGCTCCTGCTCCCGCAGGGAAGGGCCCAGCCCTGAAAGCTCTTGCTGCTCTTCCCCTCCCCTTGGCGCCCTATCCGCAGGCCCCGCAGCGCTGGGGCTCCGGGCTTTGCCAGAGGCGGGACACCTCGGGGCCTGTCGGCCGCCGCCGAGCCTCTTTTCCGGAGGGGCGAACGTGGGGCTCCTGCTCCCGCAGGGAAGGTCCCAGCCCTGAAAGCTCTTGCTGCTCTTCCCCTCCCCTTGGCGCCCTATCCGCAGGCCCCGCAGCGCTGGGGCTCCGGGCTTTGCCAGAGGCGGGACACCTCGGGGCCCCTCGGCCGCCGCCGAGCCTCTTTTCCGGGGGGGCGAACGTCGGGCTCCTGCTCCCGCAGGGAAGGGCCCAGCCCTGAAAGCTCTTGCTGCTCTTCCCCTCCCCTTGGCGCCCTATCCGCAGGCCCCGCAGCGCTGGGGCTCCGGGCTTTGCCAGAGGCGGGACACCTCGGGGCCCGTTTGCCGCTGCCGAGCCTCTTTTCCGGGGGGGCGAACGTGGGGCTCCTGCTCCCGCAGGGAAGGGCCCAGCCCTGAAAGCTCTTGCTGCTCTTCCCCTCCCCTTGGCGCCCTATCCGCAGGCCCCGCAGCGCTGGGGCTCCGGGCTTTGCCAGAGGCGGGACACCTTGGGCCCGTCGGCCGCCGCCGAGCCTCTTTTCCGGAGGGGCGAACGTGGGGCTCCTGCTCCCGCAGGGAAGGGCCCAGCCCTGAAAGCTCTTGCTGCTCTTCCCCTCCCCTTGGCGCCCTATCCGCAGGCCCCGCAGCGCTGGGGCTCCGGGCTTTGCCAGAGGCGGGACACCTCGGGGCCCCTCGGCCACCGCCGAGCCTCTTTTTCGGAGGGGCGAACGTGGGGCTCCTGCTCCCGCAGGGAAGGGCCCAGCCCTGAAAGCTCTTGCTGCTCTTCCCCTCCCCTTGGCGCCCTATCCGCAGGCCCCGCAGCGCTGGGGCTCCGGGCTTTGCCAGAGGCGGGACACCTCGGGGCCCCTCGGCCGCCGCCGAGCCTCTTTTCCGGAGGGGCGAACGTCGGGCTCCTGCTCCCGCAGGGAAGGGCCCAGCCCTGAAAGCTCTTGCTGCTCTTCCCCTCCCCTTGGCGCCCTATCTGCAGGCCCCGCAGCGCTGGGGCTCCGGGCTTTGCCAGAGGCGGGACACCTCGGGGCCTGTCGGCCGCCGCCGAGCCTCTTTTCCGGAGGGGCGAACGTGGGGCTCCTGCTCCCGCAGGGAAGGTCCCAGCCCTGAAAGCTCTTGCTGCTCTTCCCCTCCCCTTGGCGCCCTATCCGCAGGCCCCGCAGCGCTGGGGCTCCGGGCTTTGCCAGAGGCGGGACACCTCGGGGCCCGTCGGCCGCCGCCGAGCCTCTTTTCCGGAGTGGCGAACGTCGGGCTCCTGCTCCCGCAGGGAAGGGCCCAGCCCTGAAAGCTCTTGCTGCTCTTCCCCTCCCCTTGGCGCCCTATCCGCAGGCCCCGCAGCGCTGGGGCTCCGGGCTTTGCCAGAGGCGGGACACCTCGGGGCCCGTCGGCCGCTGCCGAGCCTCTTTTCCGGGGGGGCGAACGTGGGGCTCCTGCTCCCGCAGGGAAGGGCCCAGCCCTGAAAGCTCTTGCTGCTCTTCCCCTCCCCTTGGCGCCCTATCCGCAGGCCCCGCAGCGCTGGGGCTCCGGGCTTTGCCAGAGGCGGGACACCTCGGGGCCCCTCGGCCGCCGCCGAGCCTCTTTTCCGGAGGGGCGAACGTGGGGCTCCTGCTCCCGCAGGGAAGGGCCCAGCCCTGAAAGCTCTTGCTGCTCTTCCCCTCCCCTTGGCGCCCTATCCGCAGGCCCCGCAGCGCTGGGGCTCCGGGCTTTGCCAGAGGCGGGACACCTCGGGGCCCGTCGGCTGCCGCCGAGCCTCTTTTCCGGAGGGGCGAACGTCGGGCTCCTGCTCCCGCAGGGAAGGGCCCAGCCCTGAAAGCTCTTGCTGCTCTTCCCCTCCCCTTGGCGCCCTATCCGCAGGCCCCGCAGCGCTGGGGCTCCGGGCTTTGCCAGAGGCGGGACACCTCGGGGCCCCTCGGCCGCTGCCGAGCCTCTTTTCCGGAGGGGCGAACGTCGGGCTCCTGCTCCCGCAGGGAAGGGCCCAGCCCTGAAAGCTCTTGCTGCTCTTCCCCTCCCCTTGGCGCCCTATCCGCAGGCCCCGCAGCGCTGGGGCTCCGGGCTTTGCCAGAGGCGGGACACCTTGGGGCCCGTCGGCCGCCGCCGAGCCTCTTTTCCGGAGGGGCGAACGTGGGGCTCCTGCTCCCGCAGGGAAGGGCCCAGCCCTGAAAGCTCTTGCTGCTCTTCCCCTCCCCTTGGCGCCCTATCCGCAGGCCCCGCAGCGCTTGGGCTCCGGGCTTTGCCGGAGGCGGGACACCTCGGGGCCCCTCGGCCGCCGCCGAGCCTCTTTTTCGGAGGGGCGAACGTCGGGCTCCTGCTCCCGCAGGGAAGGGCCCAGCCCTGAAAGCTCTTGCTGCTCTTCCCCTCCCCTTGGCGCCCTATCCGCAGGCCCCGCAGCGCTGGGGCTCCGGGCTTTGCCAGAGGCGGGACACCTCGGGGCCCCTCGGCCGCGCCGAGCTTCTTTTCCCGAGGGGCGAACGTCGGGCTCCTGCTCCCGCAGGGAAGGGCCCAGCCCTGAAAGCTCTTGCTGCTCTTCCCCTCCCCTTGGCGCCCTATCCGCAGGCCCCGCAGCGCTGGGGCTCCGGGCTTTGCCAGAGGCGGGACACCTCGGGGCCCCTCGGCCGCCGCCGAGCCTCTTTTCCGGAGGGGCGAACGTCGGGCTCCTGCTCCCGCAGGGAAGGGCCCAGCCCTGAAAGCTCTTGCTGCTCTTCCCCTCCCCTTGGCGCCCTATCCGCAGGCTCCGCAGCGCTGGGGCTCCGGGCTTTGCCAGAGGCGGGACACCTCGGGGCCCCTCGGCCGCTGCCGAGCCTCTTTTCCGGAGGGGCGAACGTCGGGCTCCTGCTCCCGCAGGGAAGGGCCCAGCCCTGAAAGCTCTTGCTGCTCTTCCCCTCCCCTTGGCGCCCTATCCGCAGGCCCCGCAGCGCTGGGGCTCCGGGCTTTGCCAGAGGCGGGACACCTCGGGGCCCGTCGGCTGCCGCCGAGCCTCTTTTCCGGAGGGGCGAACGTCGGGCTCCTGCTCCCGCAGGGAAGGGCCCAGCCCTGAAAGCTCTTGCTGCTCTTCCCCTCCCCTTGGCGCCCTATCCGCAGGCCCCGCAGCGCTGGGGCTCCGGGCTTTGCCAGAGGCGGGACACCTCGGGGCCCCTCAGCCGCTGCCGAGCCTCTTTTCCGGAGGGGCGAACGTGGGGCTCCTGCTCCCGCAGGGAAGGGCCCAGCCCTGAAAGCTCTTGCTGCTCTTCCCCTCCCCTTGGCGCCCTATCCGCAGGCCCCGCAGCGCTGGGGCTCCGGGCTTTGCCAGAGGCGGGACACCTCGGGGCCCGTTGGCCGCCGCCGAGCCTCTTTTCCGGAGGGGCGAACGTCGGGCTCCTGCTCCCGCAGGGAAGGGCCCAGCCCCGAAAGCTCTTGCTGCTCTTCCCCTCCCCTTGGCGCCCTATCCGCAGGCCCCGCAGCGCTGGGGCTCCGGGCTTTGCCAGAGGCGGGACACCTCGGGGCCCCTCGGCCGCCGCCGAGCCTCTTTTCCGGAGGGGCGAATGTGGGGCTCCTGCTCCCGCAGGGAAGGGCCCAGCCCTGAAAGCTCTTGCTGCTCTTCCCCTCCCCTTGGCGCCCTAGCCGCAGGCCCCGCAGCGCTGGGGCTCCGGGCTTTGCCAGAGGCGGGACACCTCGGGGCCCCTCGGCCGCCGCCGAGCCTCTTTTCCGGAGGGGCGAACGTGGGGCTCCTGCTCCCGCAGGGAAGGGCCCAGCCCTGAAAGCTCTTGCTGCTCTTCCCCTCCCCTTGGCGCCCTATCCGCAGGCCCCGCAGCGCTGGGGCTCCGGGCTTTGCCAGAGGCGGGACACCTCGGGGCCCGTCGGCCGCCGCCGAGCCTCTTTTCCGGAGGGGCGAACGTGGGGCTCCTGCTCCCGCAGGGAAGGGCCCAGCCCTGAAAGCTCTTGCTGCTCTTCCCCTCCCCTTGGCGCCCTATCCGCAGGCCCCGCAGCGCTGGGGCTCCGGGCTTTGCCAGAGGCGGGACACCTCGGGGCCCCTCGGCCGCCGCCGAGCCTCTTTTCCGGAGGGGCGAACGTCGGGCTCCTGCTCCCGCAGGGAAGGGCCCAGCCCTGAAAGCTCTTGCTGCTCTTCCCCTCCCCTTGGCGCCCTATCCGCAGGCCCCGCAGCGCTGGGGCTCCGGGCTTTGCCAGAGGCGGGACACCTCGGGGCCCCTCGGCCGCCGCCGAGCCTCTTTTCCGGAGGGGCGAACGTCGGGCTCCTGCTCCCGCAGGGAAGGGCCCAGCCCTGAAAGCTCTTGCTGCTCTTCCCCTCCCCTTGGCGCCCTATCCGCAGGCCCCGCAGCGCTGGGGCTCCGGGCTTTGCCAGAGGCGGGACACCTCGGGGCCTGTCGGCCGCCGCCGAGCCTCTTTTCCGGAGGGGCGAACGTGGGGCTCCTGCTCCCGCAGGGAAGGTCCCAGCCCTGAAAGCTCTTGCTGCTCTTCCCCTCCCCTTGGCGCCCTATCCGCAGGCCCCGCAGCGCTGGGGCTCCGGGCTTTGCCAGAGGCGGGACACCTCGGGGCCCGTCGGCCGCCGCCGAGCCTCTTTTCCGGAGTGGCGAACGTCGGGCTCCTGCTCCCGCAGGGAAGGGCCCAGCCCTGAAAGCTCTTGCTGCTCTTCCCCTCCCCTTGGCGCCCTATCCGCAGGCCCCGCAGCGCTGGGGCTCCGGGCTTTGCCAGAGGCGGGACACCTCGGGGCCCCTCGGCCGCTGCCGAGCCTCTTTTCCGGAGGGGCGAACGTCGGGCTCCTGCTCCCGCAGGGAAGGGCCCAGCCCTGAAAGCTCTTGCTGCTCTTCCCCTCCCCTTGGCGCCCTATCCGCAGGCCCCGCAGCGCTGGGGCTCCGGGCTTTGCCAGAGGCGGGACACCTTGGGGCCCGTCGGCCGCCGCCGAGCCTCTTTTCCGGAGGGGCGAACGTGGGGCTCCTGCTCCCGCAGGGAAGGGCCCAGCCCCGAAAGCTCTTGCTGCTCTTCCCCTCCCCTTGGCGCCCTATCCGCAGGCCCCGCAGCGCTTGGGCTCCGGGCTTTGCCGGAGGCGGGACACCTCGGGGCCCCTCGGCCGCCGCCGAGCCTCTTTTTCGGAGGGGCGAACGTCGGGCTCCTGCTCCCGCAGGGAAGGGCCCAGCCCTGAAAGCTCTTGCTGCTCTTCCCCTCCCCTTGGCGCCCTATCCGCAGGCCCCGCAGCGCTGGGGCTCCGGGCTTTGCCAGAGGCGGGACACCTCGGGGCCCCTCGGCCGCGCCGAGCTTCTTTTCCGGAGGGGCGAACGTCGGGCTCCTGCTCCCGCAGGGAAGGGCCCAGCCCTGAAAGCTCTTGCTGCTCTTCCCCTCCCCTTGGCGCCCTATCCGCAGGCCCCGCAGCGCTGCGGCTCCGGGCTTTGCCAGAGGCGGGACACCTCGGGGCCCCTCGGCTGCCGCCGAGCCTCTTTTCCGGAGGGGCGAACGTCGGGCTCCTGCTCCCGCAGGGAAGGGCCCAGCCCTGAAAGCTCTTGCTGCTCTTCCCCTCCCCTTGGCGCCCTATCCGCAGGCCCCGCAGCGCTGGGGCTCCGGGCTTTGCCAGAGGCGGGACACCTCGGGGCCCCTCGGCCGCCGCCGAGCCTCTTTTCCGGAGGGGCGAACGTCGGGCTCCTGCTCCCGCAGGGAAGGGCCCAGCCCTGAAAGCTCTTGCTGCTCTTCCCCTCCCCTTGGCGCCCTATCCGCAGGCCCCGCAGCGCTGGGGCTCCGGGCTTTGCCAGAGGCGGGACACCTCGGGGCCCGTCGGCCGCCGCCGAGCCTCTTTTCCGGAGGGGCGAACGTGGGGCTCCTGCTCCCGCAGGGAAGGGCCCAGTCCTGAAAGCTCTTGCTGCTCTTCCCCTCCCCTTGGCGCCCTATCCGCAGGCCCCGCAGCACTGGGGCTCCGGGCTTTGCCAGAGGCGGGACACCTCGGGGCCCCTCAGCCGCCGCCGAGCCTCTTTTCCGGAGGGGCGAACGTGGGGCTCCTGCTCCCGCAGGGAAGGGCCCAGCCCTGAAAGCTCTTGCTGCTCTTCCCCTCCCCTTGGCGCCCTATCCGCAGGCCCCGCAGCGCTGGGGCTCCGGGCTTTGCCAGAGGCGGGACACCTCGGGGCCCCTCGGCCGCCGCCGAGCCTCTTTTCCGGAGGGGCGAACGTGGGGCTCCTGCTCCCGCAGGGAAGGGCCCAGCCCTGAAAGCTCTTGCTGCTCTTCCCCTCCCCTTGGCGCCCTATCCGCAGGCCCCGCAGCGCTGGGGCTCCGGGCTTTGCCAGAGGCGGGACACCTTGGGGCCCGTCGGCCGCCGCCGAGCCTCTTTTCCGGAGGGGCGAACGTGGGGCTCCTGCTGCCGCAGGGAAGGGCCCAGCCCTGAAAGCTCTTGCTGCTCTTCTCCTCCCCTTGGCGCCCTAGCCGCAGGCCCCGCAGCGCTGGGGCTCCGGGCTTTGCCAGAGGCGGGACACCTCGGGGCCCGTCGGCCGCCGCCGAGCCTCTTTTCCGGAGGGGCGAACGTCGGGCTCCTGCTCCCGCAGGGAAGGGCCCAGCCCTGAAAGCTCTTGCTGCTCTTCCCCTCCCCTTGGCGCCCTATCCGCAGGCCCCGCAGCGCTGGGGCTCCGGGCTTTGCCAGAGGCGGGACACCTCGGGGCCCCTCGGCCGCCGCCGAGCCTCTTTTCCGGAGGGGCGAACGTCGGGCTCCTGCTCCCGCAGGGAAGGGCCCAGCCCTGAAAGCTCTTGCTGCTCTTCCCCTCCCCTTGGCGCCCTATCCGCAGGCCCCGCAGCGCTGGGGCTCCGGGCTTTGCCAGAGGCGGGACACCTCGGGGCCTGTCGGCCGCCGCCGAGCCTCTTTTCCGGAGGGGCGAACGTCGGGCTCCTGCTCCCGCAGGGAAGGTCCCAGCCCTGAAAGCTCTTGCTGCTCTTCCCCTCCCCTTGGCGCCCTATCCGCAGGCCCCGCAGCGCTGGGGCTCCGGGCTTTGCCAGAGGCGGGACACCTCGGGGCCCCTCGGCCGCCGCCGAGCCTCTTTTCCGGAGGGGCGAACGTGGGGCTCCTGCTCCCGCAGGGAAGGGCCCAGCCCTGAAAGCTCTTGCTGCTCTTCCCCTCCCCTTGGCGCCCTATCCGCAGGCCCCGCAGCGCTGGGGCTCCGGGCTTTGCCAGAGGCGGGACACCTCGGGGCCCCTCGGCCGCCGCCGAGCCTCTTTTCCGGAGGGGCGAACGTCGGGCTCCTGCTCCCGCAGGGAAGGGCCCAGCCCTGAAAGCTCTTGCTGCTCTTCCCCTCCCCTTGGCGCCCTATCCGCAGGCCCCGCAGCGCTGGGGCTCCGGGCTTTGCCAGAGGCGGGACACCTCGGGGCCCGTTGGCCGCCGCCGAGCCTCTTTTCCGGAGGGGCGAACGTCGGGCTCCTGCTCCCGCAGGGAAGGGCCCAGCCCCGAAAGCTCTTGCTGCTCTTCCCCTCCCCTTGGCGCCCTATCCGCAGGCCCCGCAGCGCTGGGGCTCCGGGCTTTGCCAGAGGCGGGACACCTCGGGGCCCCTCGGCCGCCGCCGAGCCTCTTTTCCGGAGGGGCGAATGTGGGGCTCCTGCTCCCGCAGGGAAGGGCCCAGCCCTGAAAGCTCTTGCTGCTCTTCCCCTCCCCTTGGCGCCCTAGCCGCAGGCCCCGCAGCGCTGGGGCTCCGGGCTTTGCCAGAGGCGGGACACCTCGGGGCCCCTCGGCCGCCGCCGAGCCTCTTTTCCGGAGGGGCGAACGTCGGGCTCCTGCTCCCGCAGGGAAGGGCCCAGCCCTGAAAGCTCTTGCTGCTCTTCCCCTCCCCTTGGCGCCCTATCCGCAGGCCCCGCAGCGCTGGGGCTCCGGGCTTTGCCAGAGGCGGGACACCTCGGGGCCCGTCGGCCGCCGCCGAGCCTCTTTTCCGGAGGGGCGAACGTCGGGCTCCTGCTCCCGCAGGGAAGGGCCCAGCCCTGAAAGCTCTTGCTGCTCTTCCCCTCCCCTTGGCGCCCTATCCGCAGGCCCCGCAGCGCTGGGGCTCCGGGCTTTGCCAGAGGCGGGACACCTCGCGGCCCCTCGGCCGCTGCCGAGCCTCTTTTCCGGAGGGGCGAACGTCGGGCTCCTGCTCCCGCAGGGAAGGGCCCAGCCCTGAAAGCTCTTGCTGCTCTTCCCCTCCCCTTGGCGCCCTATCCGCAGGCCCCGCAGCGCTGGGGCTCCGGGCTTTGCCAGAGGCGGGACACCTTGGGGCCCGTCGGCCGCCGCCGAGCCTCTTTTCCGGAGGGGCGAACGTCGGGCTCCTGCTCCCGCAGGGAAGGGCCCAGCCCTGAAAGCTCTTGCTGCTCTTCCCCTCCCCTTGGCGCCCTATCCGCAGGCCCCGCAGCGCTGGGGCTCCGGGCTTTGCCAGAGGCGGGACACCTCGGGGCCCGTTGGCCGCCGCCGAGCCTCTTTTCCGGAGGGGCGAACGTGGGGCTCCTGCTCCCGCAGGGAAGGGCCCAGCCCTGAAAGCTCTTGCTGCTCTTCCCCTCCCCTTGGCGCCCTATCCGCAGGCCCCACAGCGCTGGGGCTCCGGGCTTTGCCAGAGGCGGGACACCTCGGGGCCCCTCGGCCGCCGCCGAGCCTCTTTTCCGGAGGGGTGAACGTGGGGCTCCTGCTCCCGCAGGGAAGTGCCCAGCCCTGAAAGCTCTTGCTGCTCTTCCCCTCCCCTTGGCGCCCTATCCGCAGGCCCCGCAGCGCTTGGGCTCCGGGCTTTGCCGGAGGCGGGACACCTCGGGGCCCCTCGGCCGCCGCCGAGCCTCTTTTTCGGAGGGGCGAACGTCGGGCTCCTGCTCCCGCAGGGAAGGGCCCAGCCCTGAAAGCTCTTGCTGCTCTTCCCCTCCCCTTGGCGCCCTATCCGCAGGCCCCGCAGCGCTGGGGCTCCGGGCTTTGCCAGAGGCGGGACACCTCGGGGCCCCTCGGCCGCGCCGAGCTTCTTTTCCGGAGGGGCGAACGTCGGGCTCCTGCTCCCGCAGGGAAGGGCCCAGCCCTGAAAGCTCTTGCTGCTCTTCCCCTCCCCTTGGCGCCCTATCCGCAGGCCCCGCAGCGCTGCGGCTCCGGGCTTTGCCAGAGGCGGGACACCTCGGGGCCCCTCGGCCGCCGCCGAGCCTCTTTTCCGGAGGGGCGAACGTCGGGCTCCTGCTCCCGCAGGGAAGGGCCCAGCCCTGAAAGCTCTTGCTGCTCTTCCCCTCCCCTTGGCGCCCTATCCGCAGGCCCCGCAGCGCTGGGGCTCCGGGCTTTGCCAGAGGCGGGACACCTCGGGGCCCCTCGGCCGCCGCCGAGCCTCTTTTCCGGAGGGGCGAACGTCGGGCTCCTGCTCCCGCAGGGAAGGGCCCAGCCCTGAAAGCTCTTGCTGCTCTTCCCCTCCCCTTGGCGCCCTATCCGCAGGCCCCGCAGCGCTGGGGCTCCGGGCTTTGCCAGAGGCGGGACACCTCGGGGCCCCTCGGCCGCCGCCGAGCCTCTTTTCCGGAGGGGCGAACGTCGGGCTCCTGCTCCCGCAGGGAAGAGCCCAGCCCTGAAAGCTCTTGCTGCTCTTCCCCTCCCCTTGGCGCCCTATCCGCAGGCCCCGCAGCGCTGGGGCTCCGGGCTTTGCCAGAGGCGGGACACCTCGGGGCCCGTCGGCTGCCGCCGAGCCTCTTTTCCGGAGGGGCGAACGTGGGGCTCCTGCTCCCGCAGGGAAGGGCCCAGCCCCGAAAGCTCTTGCTGCTCTTCCCCTCCCCTTGGCGCCCTATCCGCAGGCCCCGCAGCGCTGGGGCTCCGGGCTTTGCCAGAGGCGGGACACCTCGGGGCCCGTCGGCCGCCGCCGAGCCTCTTTTCCGGAGGGGCGAACGTCGGGCTCCTGCTCCTGCAGGGAAGGGCCCAGCCCTGAAAGCTCTTGCTGCTCTTCCCCTCCCCTTGGCGCCCTATCCGCAGGCCCCGCAGCGCTGGGGCTCCGGGCTTTGCCAGAGGCGGGACACCTCGGGGCCCCTCGGCTGCCGCCGAGCCTCTTTTCCGGAGGGGCGAACGTGGGGCTCCTGCTCCCGCAGGGAAGGGCCCAGCCCTGAAAGCTCTTGCTGCTCTTCCCCTCCCCTTGGCGCCCTATCCGCAGGCCCCGCAGCGCTGGGGCTCCGGGCTTTGCCAGAGGCGGGACACCTTGGGGCCCGTCGGCCGCCGCCGAGCCTCTTTTCCGGAGGGGCGAACGTGGGGCTCCTGCTCCCGCAGGGAAGGGCCCAGCCCTGAAAGCTCTTGCTGCTCTTCCCCTCCCCTTGGCGCCCTATCCGCAGGCCCCGCAGCGCTGGGGCTCCGGGCTTTGCCAGAGGCGGGACACCTCGGGGCCCGTTGGCCGCCGCCGAGCCTCTTTTCCGGAGGGGCGAACGTGGGGCTCCTGCTCCCGCAGGGAAGGGCCCAGCCCTGAAAGCTCTTGCTGCTCTTCCCCTCCCCTTGGCGCCCTATCCGCAGGCCCCACAGCGCTGGGGCTCCGGGCTTTGCCAGAGGCGGGACACCTCGGGGCCCCTCGGCCGCCGCCGAGCCTCTTTTCCGGAGGGGTGAACGTGGGGCTCCTGCTCCCGCAGGGAAGGGCCCAGCCCTGAAAGCTCTTGCTGCTCTTCCCCTCCCCTTGGCGCCCTATCCGCAGGCCCCGCAGCGCTTGGGCTCCGGGCTTTGCCGGAGGCGGGACACCTCGGGGCCCCTCGGCCGCCGCCGAGCCTCTTTTTCGGAGGGGCGAACGTCGGGCTCCTGCTCCCGCAGGGAAGGGCCCAGCCCTGAAAGCTCTTGCTGCTCTTCCCCTCCCCTTGGCGCCCTATCCGCAGGCCCCGCAGCGCTGGGGCTCCGGGCTTTGCCAGAGGCGGGACACCTCGGGGCCCCTCGGCCGCGCCGAGCTTCTTTTCCGGAGGGGCGAACGTCGGGCTCCTGCTCCCGCAGGGAAGGGCCCAGCCCTGAAAGCTCTTGCTGCTCTTCCCCTCCCCTTGGCGCCCTATCCGCAGGCCCCGCAGCGCTGCGGCTCCGGGCTTTGCCAGAGGCGGGACACCTCGGGGCCCCTCGGCCGCCGCCGAGCCTCTTTTCCGGAGGGGCGAACGTCGGGCTCCTGCTCCCGCAGGGAAGGGCCCAGCCCTGAAAGCTCTTGCTGCTCTTCCCCTCCCCTTGGCGCCCTATCCGCAGGCCCCGCAGCGCTGGGGCTCTGGGCTTTGCCAGAGGCGGGACACCTTGGGGCCCCTCGGCCGCCGCCGAGCCTCTTTTCCGGAGGGGCGAACGTCGGGCTCCTGCTCCCGCAGGGAAGGGCCCAGCCCTGAAAGCTCTTGCTGCTCTTCCCCTCCCCTTGGCGCCCTATCCGCAGGCCCCGCAGCGCTGGGGCTCCGGGCTTTGCCAGAGGCGGGACACCTCGGGGCCCCTCGGCCGCCGCCGAGCCTCTTTTCCGGAGGGGCGAACGTCGGGCTCCTGCTCCCGCAGGGAAGGGCCCAGCCCTGAAAGCTCTTGCTGCTCTTCCCCTCCCCTTGGCGCCCTATCCGCAGGCCCCGCAGCGCTGGGGCTCCGGGCTTTGCCAGAGGCGGGACACCTCGGGGCCCGTCGGCTGCCGCCGAGCCTCTTTTCCGGAGGGGCGAACGTGGGGCTCCTGCTCCCGCAGGGAAGGGCCCAGCCCTGAAAGCTCTTGCTGCTCTTCCCCTCCCCTTGGCGCCCTATCCGCAGGCCCCGCAGCGCTGGGGCTCCGGGCTTTGCCAGAGGCGGGACACCTCGGGGCCCGTCGGCCGCCGCCGAGCCTCTTTTCCGGAGGGGCGAACGTGGGGCTCCTGCTCCCGCAGGGAAGGGCCCAGTCCTGAAAGCTCTTGCTGCTCTTCCCCTCCCCTTGGCGCCCTATCCGCAGGCCCCGCAGCGCTGGGGCTCCGGGCTTTGCCAGAGGCGGGACACCTCGGGGCCCCTCGGCCGCCGCCGAGCCTCTTTTCCGGAGGGGCGAACGTCGGGCTCCTGCTCCCGCAGGGAAGGGCCCAGCCCTGAAAGCTCTTGCTGCTCTTCCCCTCCCCTTGGCGCCCTATCCGCAGGCCCCGCAGCGCTGGGGCTCCGGGCTTTGCCAGAGGCGGGACACCTCGGGGCCTGTCGGCCGCCGCCGAGCCTCTTTTCCGGAGGGGCGAACGTCGGGCTCCTGCTCCCGCAGGGAAGGTCCCAGCCCTGAAAGCTCTTGCTGCTCTTCCCCTCCCCTTGGCGCCCTATCCGCAGGCCCCGCAGCGCTGCGGCTCCGGGCTTTGCCAGAGGCGGGACACCTCGGGGCCCCTCGGCCGCCGCCGAGCCTCTTTTCCGGAGGGGCGAACGTGGGGCTCCTGCTCCCGCAGGGAAGGGCCCAGCCCTGAAAGCTCTTGCTGCTCTTCCCCTCCCCTTGGCGCCCTATCCGCAGGCCCCGCAGCGCTGGGGCTCCGGGCTTTGCCAGAGGCGGGACACCTCGGGGCCCCTCGGCCGCCGCCGAGCCTCTTTTCCGGAGGGGCGAACGTCGGGCTCCTGCTCCCGCAGGGAAGGGCCCAGCCCTGAAAGCTCTTGCTGCTCTTCCCCTCCCCTTGGCGCCCTATCCGCAGGCCCCGCAGCGCTGGGGCTCCGGGCTTTGCCAGAGGCGGGACACCTCGGGGCCCCTCGGCCGCCGCCGAGCCTCTTTTCCGGAGGGGCGAACGTGGGGCTCCTGCTCCCGCAGGGAAGGGCCCAGCCCTGAAAGCTCTTGCTGCTCTTCCCCTCCCCTTGGCGCCCTATCCGCAGGCCCCGCAGCGCTGGGGCTCCGGGCTTTGCCAGAGGCGGGACACCTCGGGGCCCCTCGGCCGCCGCCGAGCCTCTTTTCCGGAGGGGCGAACGTCGGGCTCCTGCTCCCGCAGGGAAGGGCCCAGCCCTGAAAGCTCTTGCTGCTCTTCCCCTCCCCTTGGCGCCCTATCCGCAGGCCCCGCAGCGCTGGGGCTCCGGGCTTTGCCAGAGGCGGGACACCTCGGGGCCCCTCGGCCGCTGCCGAGCCTCTTTTCCGGAGGGGCGAACGTCGGGCTCCTGCTCCCGCAGGGAAGGGCCCAGCCCTGAAAGCTCTTGCTGCTCTTCCCCTCCCCTTGGCGCCCTATCCGCAGGCCCCGCAGCGCTGGGGCTCCGGGCTTTGCCAGAGGCGGGACACCTTGGGGCCCGTCGGCCGCCGCCGAGCCTCTTTTCCGGAGGGGCGAACGTGGGGCTCCTGCTCCCGCAGGGAAGGGCCCAGCCCTGAAAGCTCTTGCTGCTCTTCCCCTCCCCTTGGCGCCCTATCCGCAGGCCCCGCAGCGCTGGGGCTCCGGGCTTTGCCAGAGGCGGGACACCTCGGGGCCCCTCGGCCGCCGCCGAGCCTCTTTTCCGGAGGGGCGAACGTGGGGCTCCTGCTCCCGCAGGGAAGGGCCCAGCCCTGAAAGCTCTTGCTGCTCTTCCCCTCCCCTTGGCGCCCTATCCGCAGGCCCCGCAGCACTGGGGCTCCGGGCTTTGCCAGAGGCGGGACACCTCGGGGCCCCTCGGCCGCCGCCGAGCCTCTTTTCCGGAGGGGCGAACGTCGGGCTCCTGCTCCCGCAGGGAAGGGCCCAGCCCTGAAAGCTCTTGCTGCTCTTCCCCTCCCCTTGGCGCCCTATCCGCAGGCCCCGCAGCGCTGGGGCTCCGGGCTTTGCCAGAGGCGGGACACCTCGGGGCACCTCGGCCGCCGCCGAGCCTCTTTTCCGGAGGGGCGAACGTCGGGCTCCTGCTCCCGCAGGGAAGGGCCCAGCCCTGAAAGCTCTTGCTGCTCTTCCCCTCCCCTTGGCGCCCTATCCGCAGGCCCCGCAGCGCTGGGGCTCCGGGCTTTGCCAGAGGCGGGACACCTCGGGGCCTGTCGGCCGCCGCCGAGCCTCTTTTCCGGAGGGGCGAACGTGGGGCTCCTGCTCCCGCAGGGAAGGTCCCAGCCCTGAAAGCTCTTGCTGCTCTTCCCCTCCCCTTGGCGCCCTATCCGCAGGCCCCGCAGCGCTGGGGCTCCGGGCTTTGCCAGAGGCGGGACACCTCGGGGCCCGTCGGCCGCCGCCGAGCCTCTTTTCCGGAGTGGCGAACGTCGGGCTCCTGCTCCCGCAGGGAAGGGCCCAGCCCTGAAAGCTCTTGCTGCTCTTCCCCTCCCCTTGGCGCCCTATCCGCAGGCCCCGCAGCGCTGGGGCTCCGGGCTTTGCCAGAGGCGGGACACCTCGGGGCCCGTCGGCCGCTGCCGAGCCTCTTTTCCGGGGGGGCGAACGTGGGGCTCCTGCTCCCGCAGGGAAGGGCCCAGCCCTGAAAGCTCTTGCTGCTCTTCCTCTCCCCTTGGCGCCCTATCCGCAGGCCCCGCAGCGCTGGGGCTCCGGGCTTTGCCAGAGGCGGGACACCTCGGGGCCCCTCGGCCGCCGCCGAGCCTCTTTTCCGGAGGGGCGAACGTGGGGCTCCTGCTCCCGCAGGGAAGGGCCCAGCCCTGAAAGCTCTTGCTGCTCTTCCCCTCCCCTTGGCGCCCTATCCGCAGGCCCCGCAGCGCTGGGGCTCCGGGCTTTGCCAGAGGCGGGACACCTCGGGGCCCGTCGGCTGCCGCCGAGACTCTTTTCCGGAGGGGCGAATGTGGGGCTCCTGCTCCCGCAGGGAAGGGCCCAGCCCTGAAAGCTCTTGCTGCTCTTCCCCTCCCCTTGGCGCCCTATCCGCAGGCCCCGCAGCGCTGGGGCTCCGGGCTTTGCCAGAGGCGGGACACCTCGGGGCCCCTCGGCCGCCGCCGAGCCTCTTTTCCGGAGGGGCGAACGTCGGGCTCCTGCTCCCGCAGGGAAGGGCCCAGCCCTGAAAGCTCTTGCTGCTCTTCCCCTCCCCTTGGCGCCCTATCCGCAGGCCCCGCAGCGCTGGGGCTCCGGGCTTTGCCAGAGGCGGGACACCTCGGGGCCCCTCGGCCGCCGCCGAGCCTCTTTTCCGGAGGGGCGAACGTGGGGCTCCTGCTCCCGCAGGGAAGGTCCCAGCCCTGAAAGCTCTTGCTGCTCTTCCCCTCCCCTTGGCGCCCTATCCGCAGGCCCCGCAGCGCTGGGGCTCCGGGCTTTGCCAGAGGCGGGACACCTCGGGGCCCCTCGGCCGCCGCCGAGCCTCTTTTCCGGAGTGGCGAACGTCGGGCTCCTGCTCCCGCAGGGAAGGGCCCAGCCCTGAAAGCTCTTGCTGCTCTTCCCCTCCCCTTGGCGCCCTATCCGCAGGCCCCGCAGCGCTGGGGCTCCGGGCTTTGCCAGAGGCGGGACACCTCGGGGCCCGTCGGCCGCTGCCGAGCCTCTTTTCCGGGGGGGCGAACGTGGGGCTCCTGCTCCCGCAGGGAAGGGCCCAGCCCTGAAAGCTCTTGCTGCTCTTCCCCTCCCCTTGGCGCCCTATCCGCAGGCCCCGCAGCGCTGGGGCTCCGGGCTTTGCCAGAGGCGGGACACCTCGGGGCCCCTCGGCCGCCGCCGAGCCTCTTTTCCGGAGGGGCGAACGTCGGGCTCCTGCTCCCGCAGGGAAGGGCCCAGCCCTGAAAGCTCTTGCTGCTCTTCCCCTCCCCTTGGCGCCTTATCCGCAGGCCCCGCAGCGCTGGGGCTCCGGGCTTTGCCAGAGGCGGGACACCTCGGGGCCCGTCGGCTGCCGCCGAGCCTCTTTTCCGGAGGGGCGAACGTCGGGCTCCTGCTCCCGCAGGGAAGGGCCCAGCCCTGAAAGCTCTTGCTGCTCTTCCCCTCCCCTTGGCGCCCTATCCGCAGGCCCCGCAGCGCTGGGGCTCCGGGCTTTGCCAGAGGCGGGACACCTCGGGGCCCCTCGGCCGCTGCCGAGCCTCTTTTCCGGAGGGGCGAACGTCGGGCTCCTGCTCCCGCAGGGAAGGGCCCAGCCCTGAAAGCTCTTGCTGCTCTTCCCCTCCCCTTGGCGCCCTATCCGCAGGCCCCGCAGCGCTGGGGCTCCGGGCTTTGCCAGAGGCGGGACACCTTGGGCCCGTCGGCCGCCGCCGAGCCTCTTTTCCGGAGGGGCGAACGTGGGGCTCCTGCTCCCGCAGGGAAGGGCCCAGCCCTGAAAGCTCTTGCTGCTCTTCCCCTCCCCTTGGCGCCCTATCCGCAGGCCCCGCAGCGCTGGGGCTCCGGGCTTTGCCAGAGGCGGGACACCTCGGGGCCCCTCGGCCGCCGCCGAGCCTCTTTTCCGGAGGGGCGAACGTGGGGCTCCTGCTCCCGCAGGGAAGGGCCCAGCCCTGAAAGCTCTTGCTGCTCTTCCCCTCCCCTTGGCGCCCTATCCGCAGGCCCCGCAGCGCTGGGGCTCCGGGCTTTGCCAGAGGCGGGACACCTCGGGGCCCCTCGGCCACCGCCGAGCCTCTTTTTCGGAGGGGCGAACGTGGGGCTCCTGCTCCCGCAGGGAAGGGCCCAGCCCTGAAAGCTCTTGCTGCTCTTCCCCTCCCCTTGGCGCCCTATCCGCAGGCCCCGCAGCGCTGGGGCTCCGGGCTTTGCCAGAGGCGGGACACCTCGGGGCCCCTCGGCCGCCGCCGAGCCTCTTTTCCGGAGTGGCGAACGTCGGGCTCCTGCTCCCGCAGGGAAGGGCCCAGCCCTGAAAGCTCTTGCTGCTCTTCCCCTCCCCTTGGCGCACTATCCGCAGGCCCCGCAGCGCTGGGGCTCCGGGCTTTGCCAGAGGCGGGACACCTCGGGGCCCCTCGGCCGCCGCCGAGCCTCTTTTCCGGAGGGGCGAACGTCGGGCTCCTGCTCCCGCAGGGAAGGGCCCAGCCCTGAAAGCTCTTGCTGCTCTTCCCCTCCCCTTGGCGCCCTATCCGCAGGCCCCGCAGCGCTGGGGCTCCGGGCTTTGCCAGAGGCGGGACACCTCGGGGCCTGTCGGCCGCCGCCGAGCCTCTTTTCCGGAGGGGCGAACGTGGGGCTCCTGCTCCCGCAGGGAAGGTCCCAGCCCTGAAAGCTCTTGCTGCTCTTCCCCTCCCCTTGGCGCCCTATCCGCAGGCCCCGCAGCGCTGGGGCTCCGGGCTTTGCCAGAGGCGGGACACCTCGGGGCCCGTCGGCCGCCGCCGAGCCTCTTTTCCGGAGTGGCGAACGTCGGGCTCCTGCTCCCGCAGGGAAGGGCCCAGCCCTGAAAGCTCTTGCTGCTCTTCCCCTCCCCTTGGCGCCCTATCCGCAGGCCCCGCAGCGCTGGGGCTCCGGGCTTTGCCAGAGGCGGGACACCTCGGGGCCCCTCGGCCGCTGCCGAGCCTCTTTTCCGGAGGGGCGAACGTCGGGCTCCTGCTCCCGCAGGGAAGGGCCCAGCCCTGAAAGCTCTTGCTGCTCTTCCCCTCCCCTTGGCGCCCTATCCGCAGGCCCCGCAGCGCTGGGGCTCCGGGCTTTGCCAGAGGCGGGACACCTCGGGGCCCGTTGGCCGCCGCCGAGCCTCTTTTCCGGAGGGGCGAACGTGGGGCTCCTGCTCCCGCAGGGAAGGGCCCAGCCCTGAAAGCTCTTGCTGCTCTTCCCCTCCCCTTGGCGCCCTATCCGCAGGCCCCGCAGCGCTTGGGCTCCGGGCTTTGCCAGAGGCGGGACACCTCGGGGCCCCTCGGCCGCCGCCGAGCCTCTTTTTCGGAGGGGCGAACGTCGGGCTCCTGCTCCCGCAGGGAAGGGCCCAGCCCTGAAAGCTCTTGCTGCTCTTCCCCTCCCCTTGGCGCCCTATCCGCAGGCCCCGCAGCGCTGGGGCTCCGGGCTTTGCCAGAGGCGGGACACCTCGGGGCCCCTCGGCCGCGCCGAGCTTCTTTTCCGGAGGGGCGAACGTCGGGCTCCTGCTCCCGCAAGGAAGGGCCCAGCCCTGAAAGCTCTTGCTGCTCTTCCCCTCCCCTTGGCGCCCTATCCGCAGGCCCCGCAGCGCTGCGGCTCCGGGCTTTGCCAGAGGCGGGACACCTCGGGGCCCCTCGGCCGCCGCCGAGCCTCTTTTCCGGAGGGGCGAACGTGGGGCTCCTGCTCCCGCAGGGAAGGGCCCAGCCCTGAAAGCTCTTGCTGCTCTTCCCCTCCCCTTGGCGCCCTATCCGCAGGCCCCGCAGCGCTGGGGCTCCGGGCTTTGCCAGAGGCGGGACACCTCGGGGCCCCTCGGCCGCCGCCGAGCCTCTTTTCCGGAGGGGCGAACGTGGGGCTCCTGCTCCCGCAGGGAAGGGCCCAGCCCTGAAAGCTCTTGCTGCTCTTCCCCTCCCCTTGGCGCCCTATCCGCAGGCCCCGCAGCGCTGGGGCTCCGGGCTTTGCCAGAGGCGGGACACCTCGGGGCCCCTCGGCCGCTGCCGAGCCTCTTTTCCGGAGGGGCGAACGTCGGGCTCCTGCTCCCGCAGGGAAGGGCCCAGCCCTGAAAGCTCTTGCTGCTCTTCCCCTCCCCTTGGCGCCCTATCCGCAGGCCCCGCAGCGCTGGGGCTCCGGGCTTTGCCAGAGGCGGGACACCTCGGGGCCCGTCGGCTGCCGCCGAGCCTCTTTTCCGGAGGGGCGAACGTCGGGCTCCTGCTCCCGCAGGGAAGGGCCCAGCCCTGAAAGCTCTTGCTGCTCTTCCCCTCCCCTTGGCGCCCTATCCGCAGGCCCCGCAGCGCTGGGGCTCCGGGCTTTGCCAGAGGCGGGACACCTCGGGGCCCCTCAGCCGCCGCCGAGCCTCTTTTCCGGAGGGGCGAACGTGGGGCTCCTGCTCCCGCAGGGAAGGGCCCAGCCCTGAAAGCTCTTGCTGCTCTTCCCCTCCCCTTGGCGCCCTATCCGCAGGCCCCGCAGCGCTGGGGCTCCGGGCTTTGCCAGAGGCGGGACACCTCGGGGCCCCTCAGCCGCTGCCGAGCCTCTTTTCCGGAGGGGCGAACGTGGGGCTCCTGCTCCCGCAGGGAAGGGCCCAGCCCTGAAAGCTCTTGCTGCTCTTCCCCTCCCCTTGGCGCCCTATCCGCAGGCCCCGCAGCGCTGGGGCTCCGGGCTTTGCCAGAGGCGGGACACCTCGGGGCCCGTCGGCCGCCGCCGAGCCTCTTTTCCGGAGGGGCGAACGTGGGGCTCCTGCTCCCGCAGGGAAGGGCCCAGCCCCGAAAGCTCTTGCTGCTCTTCCCCTCCCCTTGGCGCCCTATCCGCAGGCCCCGCAGCGCTGGGGCTCCGGGCTTTGCCAGAGGCGGGACACCTCGGGGCCCGTCGGCCGCCGCCGAGCCTCTTTTCCGGGGGGGCGAACGTCGGGCTCCTGCTCCCGCAGGGAAGGGCCCAGCCCCGAAAGCTCTTGCTGCTCTTCCCCTCCCCTTGGCGCCCTATCCGCAGGCCCCGCAGCGCTGGGGCTCCGGGCTTTGCCAGAGGCGGGACACCTCGGGGCCCCTCGGCCGCCGCCGAGCCTCTTTTCCGGAGGGGCGAACGTCGGGCTCCTGCTCCCGCAGGGAAGGGCCCAGCCCTGAAAGCTCTTGCTGCTCTTCCCCTCCCCTTGGCGCCCTATCCGCAGGCCCCGCAGCGCTGGGGCTCCGGGCTTTGCCAGAGGCGGGACACCTCGGGGCCCCTCGGCCGCTGCCGAGCCTCTTTTCCGGAGGGGCGAACGTCGGGCTCCTGCTCCCGCAGGGAAGGGCCCAGCCCTGAAAGCTCTTGCTGCTCTTCCCCTCCCCTTGGCGCCCTATCCGCAGGCCCCGCAGCGCTGGGGCTCCGGGCTTTGCCAGAGGCGGGACACCTTGGGGCCCGTCGGCCGCCGCCGAGCCTCTTTTCCGGAGGGGCGAACGTGGGGCTCCTGCTCCCGCAGGGAAGGGCCCAGCCCTGAAAGCTCTTGCTGCTCTTCCCCTCCCCTTGGCGCCCTATCCGCAGGCCCCGCAGCGCTGGGGCTCCGGGCTTTGCCAGAGGCGGGACACCTGGGGCCCGTTGGCCGCCGCCGAGCCTCTTTTCCGGAGGGGCGAACGTGGGGCTCCTGCGCCCGCAGGGAAGGGCCCAGCCCTGAAAGCTCTTGCTGCTCTTCCCCTCCCCTTGGCGCCCTATCCGCAGGCCCCACAGCGCTGGGGCTCCGGGCTTTGCCAGAGGCGGGACACCTCGGGGCCCCTCGGCCGCCGCCGAGCCTCTTTTCCGGAGGGGTGAACGTGGGGCTCCTGCTCCCGCAGGGAAGGGCCCAGCCCTGAAAGCTCTTGCTGCTCTTCCCCTCCCCTTGGCGCCCTATCCGCAGGCCCCGCAGCGCTTGGGCTCCGGGCTTTGCCGGAGGCGGGACACCTCGGGGCCCCTCGGCCGCCGCCGAGCCTCTTTTTCGGAGGGGCGAACGTCGGGCTCCTGCTCCCGCAGGGAAGGGCTCAGCCCTGAAAGCTCTTGCTGCTCTTCCCCTCCCCTTGGCGCCCTATCCGCAGGCCCCGCAGCGCTGGGGCTCCGGGCTTTGCCAGAGGCGGGACACCTCGGGGCCCCTCGGCCGCGCCGAGCTTCTTTTCCGGAGGGGCGAACGTCGGGCTCCTGCTCCCGCAGGGAAGGGCCCAGCCCTGAAAGCTCTTGCTGCTCTTCCCCTCCCCTTGGCGCCCTATCCGCAGGCCCCGCAGCGCTGGGGCTCCGGGCTTTGCCAGAGGCGGGACACCTCGGGGCCCCTCGGCCGCCGCCGAGCCTCTTTTCCGGAGGGGCGAACGTGGGGCTCCTGCTCCCGCAGGGAAGGGCCCAGCCCTGAAAGCTCTTGCTGCTCTTCCCCTCCCCTTGGCGCCCTATCCGCAGGCCCCGCAGCGCTGGGGCTCCGGGCTTTGCCAGAGGCGGGACACCTCGGGGCCCCTCGGCCGCCGCCGAGCCTCTTTTCCGGAGGGGCGAACGTCGGGCTCCTGCTCCCGCAGGGAAGGGCCCAGCCCTGAAAGCTCTTGCTGCTCTTCCCCTCCCCTTGGCGCCCTATCCGCAGGCCCCGCAGCGCTGGGGCTCCGGGCTTTGCCAGAGGCGGGACACCTCGGGGCCCCTCGGCCGCCGCCGAGCCTCTTTTCCGGAGGGGCGAACGTCGGGCTCCTGCTCCCGCAGGGAAGGGCCCAGCCCTGCAAGCTCTTGCTGCTCTTCCCCTCCCCTTGGCGCCCTATCCGCAGGCCCCGCAGCGCTGGGGCTCCGGGCTTTGCCAGAGGCGGGACACCTCGGGGCCCGTCGGCTGCCGCCGAGCCTCTTTTCCGGAGGGGCGAACGTGGGGCTCCTGCTCCCGCAGGGAAGGGCCCAGCCCTGAAAGCTCTTGCTGCTCTTCCCCTCCCCTTGGCGCCCTATCCGCAGGCCCCGCAGCGCTGGGGCTCCGGGCTTTGCCAGAGGCGGGACACCTCGGGGCCCGTCGGCCGCCGCCGAGCCTCTTTTCCGGAGGGGCGAACGTCGGGCTCCTGCTCCTGCAGGGAAGGGCCCAGCCCTGAAAGCTCTTGCTGCTCTTCCCCTCCCCTTGGCGCCCTATCCGCAGGCCCCGCAGCGCTGGGGCTCCGGGCTTTGCCAGAGGCGGGACACCTCGGGGCCCCTCAGCCGCCGCCGAGCCTCTTTTCCGGAGGGGCGAACGTGGGGCTCCTGCTCCCGCAGGGAAGGGCCCAGCCCTGAAAGCTCTTGCTGCTCTTCCCCTCCCCTTGGCGCCCTATCCGCAGGCCCCGCAGCGCTGGGGCTCCGGGCTTTGCCAGAGGCGGGACACCTCGGGGCCCCTCAGCCGCTGCCGAGCCTCTTTTCCGGAGGGGCGAACGTGGGGCTCCTGCTCCCGCAGGGAAGGGCCCAGCCCTGAAAGCTCTTGCTGCTCTTCCCCTCCCCTTGGCGCCCTATCCGCAGGCCCCGCAGCGCTGGGGCTCCGGGCTTTGCCAGAGGCGGGACACCTTGGGGCCCGTCGGCCGCCGCCGAGCCTCTTTTCCGGAGGGGCGAACGTGGGGCTCCTGCTCCCGCAGGGAAGGGCCCAGCCCTGAAAGCTCTTGCTGCTCTTCCCCTCCCCTTGGCGCCCTATCCGCAGGCCCCGCAGCGCTGGGGCTCCGGGCTTTGCCAGAGGCGGGACACCTGGGGCCCGTTGGCCGCCGCCGAGCCTCTTTTCCGGAGGGGCGAACGTGGGGCTCCTGCGCCCGCAGGGAAGGGCCCAGCCCTGAAAGCTCTTGCTGCTCTTCCCCTCCCCTTGGCGCCCTATCCGCAGGCCCCACAGCGCTGGGGCTCCGGGCTTTGCCAGAGGCGGGACACCTCGGGGCCCCTCGGCCGCCGCCGAGCCTCTTTTCCGGAGGGGTGAACGTGGGGCTCCTGCTCCCGCAGGGAAGGGCCCAGCCCTGAAAGCTCTTGCTGCTCTTCCCCTCCCCTTGGCGCCCTATCCGCAGGCCCCGCAGCGCTTGGGCTCCGGGCTTTGCCGGAGGCGGGACACCTCGGGGCCCCTCGGCCGCCGCCGAGCCTCTTTTTCGGAGGGGCGAACGTCGGGCTCCTGCTCCCGCAGGGAAGGGCCCAGCCCTGAAAGCTCTTGCTGCTCTTCCCCTCCCCTTGGCGCCCTATCCGCAGGCCCCGCAGCGCTTGGGCTCCGGGCTTTGCCGGAGGCGGGACACCTCGGGGCCCCTCGGCCGCCGCCGAGCCTCTTTTTCGGAGGGGCGAACGTCGGGCTCCTGCTCCCGCAGGGAAGGGCTCAGCCCTGAAAGCTCTTGCTGCTCTTCCCCTCCCCTTGGCGCCCTATCCGCAGGCCCCGCAGCGCTGGGGCTCCGGGCTTTGCCAGAGGCGGGACACCTCGGGGCCCGTCGGCCGCGCCGAGCTTCTTTTCCGGAGGGGCGAACGTCGGGCTCCTGCTCCCGCAGGGAAGGGCCCAGCCCTGAAAGCTCTTGCTGCTCTTCCCCTCCCCTTGGCGCCCTATCCGCAGGCCCCGCAGCGCTGGGGCTCCGGGCTTTGCCAGAGGCGGGACACCTCGGGGCCCCTCGGCCGCCGCCGAGCCTCTTTTCCGGAGGGGCGAACGTCGGGCTCCTGCTCCCGCAGGGAAGGGCCCAGCCCTGAAAGCTCTTGCTGCTCTTCCCCTCCCCTTGGCGCCCTATCCGCAGGCCCCGCAGCGCTGGGGCTCCGGGCTTTGCCAGAGGCGGGACACCTCGGGGCCCCTCGGCCGCCGCCGAGCCTCTTTTCCGGAGGGGCGAACGTCGGGCTCCTGCTCCCGCAGGGAAGGGCCCAGCCCTGCAAGCTCTTGCTGCTCTTCCCCTCCCCTTGGCGCCCTATCCGCAGGCCCCGCAGCGCTGGGGCTCCGGGCTTTGCCAGAGGCGGGACACCTCGGGGCCCCTCGGCTGCCGCCGAGCCTCTTTTCCGGAGGGGCGAACGTGGGGCTCCTGCTCCCGCAGGGAAGGGCCCAGCCCTGAAAGCTCTTGCTGCTCTTCCCCTCCCCTTGGCGCCCTATCCGCAGGCCCCGCAGCGCTGGGGCTCCGGGCTTTGCCAGAGGCGGGACACCTCGGGGCCCGTCGGCCGCCGCCGAGCCTCTTTTCCGGAGGGGCGAACGTCGGGCTCCTGCTCCTGCAGGGAAGGGCCCAGCCCTGAAAGCTCTTGCTGCTCTTCCCCTCCCCTTGGCGCCCTATCCGCAGGCCCCGCAGCGCTGGGGCTCCGGGCTTTGCCAGAGGCGGGACACCTCGGGGCCCCTCGGCTGCCGCCGAGCCTCTTTTCCGGAGGGGCGAACGTGGGGCTCCTGCTCCCGCAGGGAAGGGCCCAGCCCTGAAAGCTCTTGCTGCTCTTCCCCTCCCCTTGGCGCCCTATCCGCAGGCCCCGCAGCGCTGGGGCTCCGGGCTTTGCCAGAGGCGGGACACCTCGGGGCCCCTCAGCCGCTGCCGAGCCTCTTTTCCGGAGGGGCGAACGTGGGGCTCCTGCTCCCGCAGGGAAGGGCCCAGCCCTGAAAGCTCTTGCTGCTCTTCCCCTCCCCTTGGCGCCCTATCCGCAGGCCCCGCAGCGCTGGGGCTCCGGGCTTTGCCAGAGGCGGGACACCTCGGGGCCCGTCGGCCGCCGCCGAGCCTCTTTTCCGGAGTGGCGAACGTCGGGCTCCTGCTCCCGCAGGGAAGGGCCCAGCCCTGAAAGCTCTTGCTGCTCTTCCCCTCCCCTTGGCGCCCTATCCGCAGGCCCCGCAGCGCTGGGGCTCCGGGCTTTGCCAGAGGCGGGACACCTCGGGGCCCCTCGGCCGCTGCCGAGCCTCTTTTCCGGAGGGGCGAACGTCGGGCTCCTGCTCCCGCAGGGAAGGGCCCAGCCCTGAAAGCTCTTGCTGCTCTTCCCCTCCCCTTGGCGCCCTATCCGCAGGCCCCGCAGCGCTGGGGCTCCGGGCTTTGCCAGAGGCGGGACACCTTGGGGCCCGTCGGCCGCCGCCGAGCCTCTTTTCCGGAGGGGCGAACGTGGGGCTCCTGCTCCCGCAGGGAAGGGCCCAGCCCTGAAAGCTCTTGCTGCTCTTCCCCTCCCCTTGGCGCCCTATCCGCAGGCCCCGCAGCGCTGGGGCTCCGGGCTTTGCCAGAGGCGGGACACCTCGGGGCCCGTTGGCCGCCGCCGAGCCTCTTTTCCGGAGGGGCGAACGTGGGGCTCCTGCGCCCGCAGGGAAGGGCCCAGCCCTGAAAGCTCTTGCTGCTCTTCCCCTCCCCTTGGCGCCCTATCCGCAGGCCCCACAGCGCTGGGGCTCCGGGCTTTGCCAGAGGCGGGACACCTCGGGGCCCCTCGGCCACCGCCGAGCCTCTTTTCCGGAGGGGTGAACGTGGGGCTCCTGCTCCCGCAGGGAAGGGCCCAGCCCTGAAAGCTCTTGCTGCTCTTCCCCTCCCCTTGGCGCCCTATCCGCAGGCCCCGCAGCGCTTGGGCTCCGGGCTTTGCCGGAGGCGGGACACCTCGGGGCCCCTCGGCCGCCGCCGAGCCTCTTTTTCGGAGGGGCGAACGTCGGGCTCCTGCTCCCGCAGGGAAGGGCTCAGCCCTGAAAGCTCTTGCTGCTCTTCCCCTCCCCTTGGCGCCCTATCCGCAGGCCCCGCAGCGCTGGGGCTCCGGGCTTTGCCAGAGGCGGGACACCTCGGGGCCCGTCGGCCGCGCCGAGCTTCTTTTCCGGAGGGGCGAACGTCGGGCTCCTGCTCCCGCAGGGAAGGGCCCAGCCCTGAAAGCTCTTGCTGCTCTTCCCCTCCCCTTGGCGCCCTATCCGCAGGCCCCGCAGCGCTGCGGCTCCGGGCTTTGCCAGAGGCGGGACACCTCGGGGCCCCTCGGCCGCCGCCGAGCCTCTTTTCCGGAGGGGCGAACGTCGGGCTCCTGCTCCCGCAGGGAAGGGCCCAGCCCTGAAAGCTCTTGCTGCTCTTCCCCTCCCCTTGGCGCCCTATCCGCAGGCCCCGCAGCGCTGGGGCTCCGGGCTTTGCCAGAGGCGGGACACCTCGGGGCCCCTCGGCCGCCGCCGAGCCTCTTTTCCGGAGGGGCGAACGTCGGGCTCCTGCTCCCGCAGGGAAGGGCCCAGCCCTGAAAGCTCTTGCTGCTCTTCCCCTCCCCTTGGCGCCCTATCCGCAGGCCCCGCAGCGCTGGGGCTCCGGGCTTTGCCAGAGGCGGGACACCTCGGGGCCCCTCGGCCGCCGCCGAGCCTCTTTTCCGGAGTGGCGAACGTCGGGCTCCTGCTCCCGCAGGGAAGGGCCCAGCCCTGAAAGCTCTTGCTGCTCTTCCCCTCCCCTTGGCGCCCTATCCGCAGGCCCCGCAGCGCTGGGGCTCCGGGCTTTGCCAGAGGCGGGACACCTCGGGTCCGTCGGCTGCCGCCGAGCCTCTTTTCCGGAGGGGCGAACGTGGGGCTCCTGCTCCCGCAGGGAAGGGCCCAGCCCTGAAAGCTCTTGCTGCTCTTCCCCTCCCCTTGGCGCCCTATCCGCAGGCCCCGCAGCGCTGGGGCTCCGGGCTTTGCCAGAGGCGGGACACCTCGGGGCCCGTCGGCCGCCGCCGAGCCTCTTTTCCGGAGGGGCGAACGTCGGGCTCCTGCTCCTGCAGGGAAGGGCCCAGCCCTGAAAGCTCTTGCTGCTCTTCCCCTCCCCTTGGCGCCCTATCCGCAGGCCCCGCAGCGCTGCGGCTCCGGGCTTTGCCAGAGGCGGGACACCTCGGGGCCCCTCGGCCGCCGCCGAGCCTCTTTTCCGGAGGGGCGAACGTCGGGCTCCTGCTCCCGCAGGGAAGGGCCCAGCCCTGAAAGCTCTTGCTGCTCTTCCCCTCCCCTTGGCGCCCTATCCGCAGGCCCCGCAGCGCTGGGGCTCCGGGCTTTGCCAGAGGCGGGACACCTCGGGGCCCCTCGGCCGCCGCCGAGCCTCTTTTCCGGAGGGGCGAACGTGGGGCTCCTGCTCCCGCAGGGAAGGGCCCAGCCCTGAAAGCTCTTGCTGCTCTTCCCCTCCCCTTGGCGCCCTATCCGCAGGCCCCGCAGCGCTGGGGCTCCGGGCTTTGCCAGAGGCGGGACACCTCGGGGCCCCTCGGCCGCCGCCGAGCCTCTTTTCCGGAGGGGCGAACGTGGGGCTCCTGCTCCCGCAGGGAAGGGCCCAGCCCTGAAAGCTCTTGCTGCTCTTCCCCTCCCCTTGGCGCCCTATCCGCAGGCCCCGCAGCGCTGGGGCTCCGGGCTTTGCCAGAGGCGGGACACCTCGGGGCCCCTCGGCCGCCGCCGAGCCTCTTTTCCGGAGGGGCGAACGTGGGGCTCCTGCTCCCGCAGGGAAGGGCCCAGCCCTGAAAGCTCTTGCTGCTCTTCCCCTCCCCTTGGCGCCCTATCCGCAGGCCCCGCAGCGCTGGGGCTCCGGGCTTTGCCAGAGGCGGGACACCTCGGGGCCCCTCGGCCGCCGCCGAGCCTCTTTTCCGGGGGGGCGAACGTGGGGCTCCTGCTCCCGCAGGGAAGGGCCCAGCCCTGAAAGCTCTTGCTGCTCTTCCCCTCCCCTTAGCGCCCTAGCCGCAGGCCCCGCAGCGCTGGGGCTCCGGGCTTTGCCAGAGGCGGGACACCTCGGGGCCCCTCGGCCGCCGCCGAGCCTCTTTTCCGGAGGGGCGAACGTGGGGCTCCTGCTCCCGCAGGGAAGGGCCCAGCCCTGAAAGCTCTTGCTGCTCTTCCCCTCCCCTTGGCGCCCTATCCGCAGGCCCCGCAGCGCTGGGGCTCCGGGCTTTGCCAGAGGCGGGACACCTCGGGGCCCGTTGGCCGCCGCCGAGCCTCTTTTCCGGAGTGGCGAACGTGGGGCTCCTGCTCCCGCAGGGAAGGGCCCAGCCCTGAAAGCTCTTGCTGCTCTTCCCCTCCCCTTGGCGCCCTATCCGCAGGCCCCGCAGCGCTGGGGATCCGGGCTTTGCCAGAGGCGGGACACCTTGGGGCCCCTCGGCCGCCGCCGAGCCTCTTTTCCGGAGGGGCGAACGTGGGGCTCCTGCTGCCGCAGGGAAGGGCCCAGCCCTGAAAGCTCTTGCTGCTCTTCTCCTCCCCTTGGCGCCCTATCCGCAGGCCCCGCAGCGCTGGGGCTCCGGGCTTTGCCAGAGGCGGGACACCTCGGGGCCCGTCGGCCGCCGCCGAGCCTCTTTTCCGGAGGGGCGAACGTCGGGCTCCTGCTCCCGCAGGGAAGGGCCCAGCCCTGAAAGCTCTTGCTGCTCTTCCCCTCCCCTTGGCGCCCTATCCGCAGGCCCCGCAGCGCTGGGGCTCCGGGCTTTGCCAGAGGCGGGACACCTCGGGGCCCCTCGGCCGCCGCCGAGCCTCTTTTCCAGAGGGGCGAACGTGGGGCTCCTGCTCCCGCAGGGAAGGGCCCAGCCCTGAAAGCTCTTGCTGCTCTTCCCCTCCCCTTGGCGCCCTATCCGCAGGCCCCGCAGCGCTGGGGCTCCGGGCTTTGCCAGAGGCGGGACACCTCGGGGCCCCTCGGCCGCCGCCGAGCCTCTTTTCCGGAGGGGCGAACGTGGGGCTCCTGCTCCCGCAGGGAAGGGCCCAGCCCTGAAAGCTCTTGCTGCTCTTCCCCTCCCCTTGGCGCCCTATCCGCAGGCCCCGCAGCGCTGGGGCTCCGGGCTTTGCCAGAGGCGGGACACCTCGGGGCCCCTCGGCCGCCGCCGAGCCTCTTTTCCGGAGGGGCGAACGTGGGGCTCCTGCTCCCGCAGGGAAGGGCCCAGCCCTGAAAGCTCTTGCTGCTCTTCCCCTCCCCTTGGCGCCCTATCCGCAGGCCCCGCAGCGCTGGGGCTCCGGGCTTTGCCAGAGGCGGGACACCTCGGGGCCCGTTGGCCGCCGCCGAGCCTCTTTTCCGGAGTGGCGAACGTCGGGCTCCTGCTCCCGCAGGGAAGGGCCCAGCCCTGAAAGCTCTTGCTGCTCTTCCCCTCCCCTTGGCGCCCTATCCGCAGGCCCCGCAGCGCTGGGGCTCCGGGCTTTGCCAGAGGCGGGACACCTCGGGGCCCGTTGGCCGCCGCCGAGCCTCTTTTCCGGAGGGGCGAACGTGGGGCTCCTGCTCCCGCAGGGAAGGGCCCAGCCCTGAAAGCTCTTGCTGCTCTTCCCCTCCCCTTGGCGCCCTATCCGCAGGCCCCGCAGCGCTGGGGCTCCGGGCTTTGCCAGAGGCGGGACACCTCGGGGCCCCTCGGCCGCCGCCGAGCCTCTTTTCCGGAGGGGCGAACGTCGGGCTCCTGCTCCCGCAGGGAAGGGCCCAGCCCTGAAAGCTCTTGCTGCTCTTCCCCTCCCCTTGGCGCCCTATCCGCAGGCCCCGCAGCGCTGGGGCTCCGGGCTTTGCCAGAGGCGGGACACCTCGGGGCCCCTCGGCCACCGCCGAGCCTCTTTTCCGGGGGGGCGAACGTCGGGCTCCTGCTCCCGCAGGGAAGGGCCCAGCCCCGAAAGCTCTTGCTGCTCTTCCCCTCCCCTTGGCGCCCTATCCGCAGGCCCCGCAGCGCTGGGGCTCCGGGCTTTGCCAGAGGCGGGACACCTCGGGGCCCCTCGGCCGCCGCCGAGCCTCTTTTCCGGGGGGGCGAACGTCGGGCTCCTGCTCCCGCAGGGAAGGGCCCAGCCCCGAAAGCTCTTGCTGCTCTTCCCCTCCCCTTGGCGCCCTATCCGCAGGCCCCGCAGCGCTGGGGCTCCGGGCTTTGCCAGAGGCGGGACACCTCGGGGCCCCTCGGCCGCCGCCGAGCCTCTTTTCCGGAGGGACGAACGTCGGGCTCCTGCCACCGCAGGGAAGGGCCCAGCCCCGAAAGCTCTTGCTGCAGTTCCCCTCCCCTTGGCGCCCTATCCGCAGGCCCCGCAGCGCTGGGGCTCCGGGCTTTGCCAGAGGCGGGACACCTCGGGGCCCGTCGGCCGCCGCCGAGCCTCTTTTCCGGGGGGGTGAAGGTCGGGCTCCTGCTCCCGCAGGGAAGGGCCCAGCCCCGAAAGCTCTTGCTGCTCTTCCCCTCCCCTTGGCGCCCTATCCGCAGGCCCCGCAGCGCTGGGGCTCCGGGCTTTGCCAGAGGCGGGACACCTCGGGGCCCCTCGGCCGCCGCCGAGCCTCTTTTCCCGGCGGGCGAACGTCGGGCTCCTGCTCCCGCAGGGAAGGGCCCAGCCCTGAAAGCTCTTGCTGCTCTTCCCCTCCCCTTGGCGCCCTATCCGCAGGCCCCGCAGCGCTGGGGCTCCGGGCTTTGCCAGAGGCGGGACACCTCGGGGCCCCTCGGCCGCCGCCGAGCCTCATTTCCGGGGGGGCGAACGTCGAGCTCCTGCTCCCGCAGGGAAGGGCCCAGCCCCGAAAGATCTTGCTGCTCTTCCCCTCCCCTTGGCGCCCTATCCGCAGGCCCCGCAGCCCTGGGGCTCCGGGCTTTGCCAGAGGCGGGACACCTCGGGGCCCGTCGGCCGCCGCCGAGCCTCTTTTCCCGGGGGGCGAACGTCGGGCTCCTGCTCCCGCAGGGAAGGGCCCAGCCCCGAAAGCTCTTGCTGCTCTTCCCCTCCCCTTGGCGCCCTATCCGCAGGCCCCGCAGCGCTGGGGCTCCGGGCTTTGCCAGAGGCGGGACACCTCGGGGCCCCTCGGCCACCGCCGAGCCTCTTGTCCGGGGGGGCGAACGTCGGGCTCCTGCTCCCGCAGGGAAGGGCCCAGCCCCGAAAGCTCTTGCTGCTCTTCCCCTCCCCTTGGCGCCCTATCCGCAGGCCCCGCAGCGCTGGGGCTCCGGGCTTTGCCAGAGGTGGGACACCTCGGGGCCCCTCGGCCGCCGCCGAGCCTCATTTCCGGGGGGGTGAAGGTCGGGCTCCTGCTCCCGCAGGGAAGGGCCCAGCCCCGAAAGCTCTTGCTGCTCTTCCCCTCCCCTTGGTGCCCTATCCGCAGGCCCCGCAGCGCTGGGGCTCCGGGCTTTGCCAGAGGCGGGACACCTCGGGGCCCGTCGGCCGCCGCCGAGCCTCTTTTCCGGGGGGGTGAAGGTCAGGCTCCTGCTCCCGCAGGGAAGGGCCCAGCCCCGAAAGCTCTTGCTGCTCTTCCCCTCCCCTTGGCGCCCTATCCGCAGGCCCCGCAGCGCTGGGGCTCCGGGCTTTGCCAGAGGCGGGACACCTCGGGGCCCCTCGGCCGCCGCCGAGCCTCTTTTCCGGAGGGACGAACGTCGGGCTCCTGCCACCGCAGGGAAGGGCCCAGCCCCGAAAGCTCTTGCTGCTCTTCCCCTCCCCTTGGCGCCCTATCCGCAGGCCCCGCAGCGCTGGGGCTCCGGGCTTTGCCAGAGGCGGGACACCTCGGGGCCCGTCGGCCGCCGCCGAGCCTCTTTTCCGGGGGGGCGAACGTCGGGCTCCTGCTCCCGCAGGGAAGGGCCCAGCCCCGAAAGCTCTTGCTGCTCTTCCCCTCCCCTTGGCGCCCTATCCGCAGGCCCCGCAGCGCTGGGGCTCCGGGCTTTGCCAGAGGCGGGACACCTCGGGGCCCCTCGGCCGCCGCCGAGCCTCTTTTCCGGAGGGACGAACGTCGGGCTCCTGCCACCGCAGGGAAGGGCCCAGCCCCGAAAGCTCTTGCTGCTCTTCCCCTCCCCTTGGCGCCCTATCCGCAGGCCCCGCAGCGCTGGGGCTCCGGGCTTTGCCAGAGGCGGGACACCTTGGGGCCCCTCGGCCGCCGCCGAGCCTCTTGTCCGGGGGGGCGAACGTCGGGCTCCTGCTCCCGCAGGGAAGGGCCCAGCCCCGAAAGCTCTTGCTGCTCTTCCCCTCCCCTTGGCGCCCTATCCGCAGGCCCCGCAGCGCTGGGGCTCCGGGCTTTGCCAGAGGCGGGACACCTCGGGGCCCCTCGGCCGCCGCCGAGCCTCTTTTCCGGGGGGGCGAACGTCGGGCTCCTGCTCCCGCAGGGAAGGGCCCAGCCCCGAAAGCTCTTGCTGCTCTTCCCCTCCCCTTGGCGCCCTATCCGCAGGCCCTGCAGCGCTGGGGCTCCGGGCTTTGCCAGAGGCGGGACACCTCGGGGCCCGTCGGCCGCCGCCGAGCCTCATTTCCGGGGGGGCGAACGTCGAGCTCCTGCTCCCGCAGGGAAGGGCCCAGCCCCGAAAGCTCTTGCTGCTCTTCCCCTCCCCTTGGCGCCCTATCCGCAGGCCCCGCAGCGCTGGGGCTCCGGGCTTTGCCAGAGGCGGGACACCTCGGTTCCCGTCGGCCGCCGCCGAGCCTCTTTTCCGGGGGGGTGAAGGTCGGGCTCCTGCTCCCGCAGGGAAGGGCCCAGCCCCGAAAGCTCTTGCTGCTCTTCCCCTCCCCTTGGCGCCCTATCCGCAGGCCCCGCAGCGCTGGGGCTCCGGGCTTTGCCAGAGGCGGGACACCTCGGGGCCCGTCGGCCGCCGCCGAGCCTCTTTTCCGGGGGGGTGAAGGTCGGGCTCCTGCTCCCGCAGGGAAGGGCCCAGCCCCGAAAGCTCTTGCTGCTCTTCCCCTCCCCTTGGCGCCCTATCCGCAGGCCCCGCAGCGCTGGGGCTCCGGGCTTTGCCAGAGGCGGGACACCTCGGGGCCCCTCGGCCGCCGCCGAGCCTCTTTTCCGGAGGGACGAACGTCGGGCTCCTGCCACCGCAGGGAAGGGCCCAGCCCCGAAAGCTCTTGCTGCTCTTCCCCTCCCCTTGGCGCCCTATCCGCAGGCCCCGCAGCGCTGGGGCTCCGGGCTTTGCCAGAGGCGGGACACCTCGGGGCCCCTCGGCCGCCGCCGAGCCTCTTTTCCCGGCGGGCGAACGTCGGGCTCCTGCTCCCGCAGGGAAGGGCCCAGCCCCGAAAGCTCTTGCTGCTCTTCCCCTCCCCTTGGCGCCCTATCCGCAGGCCCCGCAGCGCTGGGGCTCCGGGCTTTGCCAGAGGCGGGACACCTCGGGGCCCCTCGGCCGCCGCCGAGCCTCTTTTCCGGAGGGACGAACGTCGGGCTCCTGCTCCCGCAGGGAAGGGCCCAGCCCCGAAAGCTCTTGCTGCTCTTCCCCTCCCCTTGGCGCCCTATCCGCAGGCCCCGCAGCGCTGGGGCTCCGGGCTTTGCCAGAGGCGGGACACCTCGGGGCCCGTCGGCCGCCGCCGAGCCTCTTTTCCGGGGGGGCGAACGTCGGGCTCCTGCTCCCGCAGGGAAGGGCCCAGCCCCGAAAGCTCTTGCTGCTCTTCCCCTCCCCTTGGCGCCCTATCCGCAGGCCCCGCAGCGCTGGGGCTCCGGGCTTTGCCAGAGGCGGGACACCTCGGGGCCCCTCGGCCGCCGCCGAGCCTCTTTTCCGGAGGGACGAACGTCGGTCTCCTGACACCGCAGGGAAGGGCCCAGCCCCGAAAGCTCTTGCTGCTCTTCCCCTCCCCTTGGCGCCCTATCCGCAGGCCCCGCAGCGCTGGGGCTCCGGGCTTTGCCAGAGGCGGGACACCTCGGGGCCCCTCGGCCGCCGCCGAGCCTCTTGTCCGGGGGGGCGAACGTCGGGCTCCTGCTCCCGCAGGGAAGGGCCCAGCCCCGAAAGCTCTTGCTGCTCTTCCCCTCCCCTTGGCGCCCTATCCGCAGGCCCCGCAGCGCTGGGGCTCCGGGCTTTGCCAGAGGCGGGACACCTCGGGGCCCCTCGGCCGCCGCCGAGCCTCTTTTCCGGGGGGGCGAACGTCGGGCTCCTGCTCCCGCAGGGAAGGGCCCAGCCCCGAAAGCTCTTGCTGCTCTTCCCCTCCCCTTGGCGCCCTATCCGCAGGCCCTGCAGCGCTGGAGCTCCGGGCTTTGCCAGAGGCGGGACACCTCGGGGCCCGTCGGCCGCCGCCGAGCCTCTTTTCCGGGGGGGCGAACGTCGGGCTCCTGCTCCCGCAGGGAAGGGCCCAGCCCCGAAAGCTCTTGCTGCTCTTCCCCTCCCCTTGGCGCCCTATCCGCAGGCCCCGCAGCGCTGGGGCTCCGGGCTTTGCCAGAGGCGGGACACCTCAGGGCCCGTCGGCCGCCGCCGAGCCTCTTTTCCGGGGGGGTGAAGGTCGGGCTCCTGCTCCCGCAGGGAAGGGCCCAGCCCCGAAAGCTCTTGCTGCTCTTCCCCTCCCCTTGGCGCCCTATCCGCAGGCCCCGCAGCGCTGGGGCTCCGGGCTTTGCCAGAGGCGGGACACCTCGGGGCCCCTCGGCCGCCGCCGAGCCTCTTTTCCGGAGGGACGAACGTCGGGCTCCTGCCACCGCAGGGAAGGGCCCAGCCCCGAAAGCTCTTGCTGCTCTTCCCCTCCCCTTGGCGCCCTATCCGCAGGCCCCGCAGCGCTGGGGCTCCGGGCTTTGCCAGAGGCGGGACACCTCGGGGCCCCTCGGCCGCCGCCGAGCCTCTTTTCCCGGCGGGCGAACGTCGGGCTCCTGCTCCCGCAGGGAAGGGCCCAGCCCCGAAAGCTCTTGCTGCTCTTCCCCTCCCCTTGGCGCCCTATCCGCAGGCCCCGCAGCGCTGGGGCTCCGGGCTTTGCCAGAGGCGGGACACCTCGGGGCCCCTCGGCCGCCGCCGAGCCTCTTTTCCGGGGGGGCGAACGTGGGGCTCCTGCTCCCGCAGGGAAGGGCCCAGCCCCAAAAGCTCTTGCTGCTCTTCCCCTCCCCTTGGCGCCCTATCCGCAGGCCCCGCAGCGCTGGGGCTCCGGGCTTTGCCAGAGGCGGGACACCTCGGGGCCCCTCGGCCGCCGCCGAGCCTCTTTTCCGGAGGGGCGAAAGTGGGGCTCCTGCTCCCGCAGGGAAGGGCCCAGCCCCGAAAGCTCTTGCTGCTCTTCCCCTCCCCTTGGCGCCCTATCCGCAGGCCCCGCAGCGCTGGGGCTCCGGGCTTTGCCAGAGGCGGGACACCTCGGGGCCCCTCGGCCGCCGCCGAGCCTCTTTTCCCGGCGGGCGAACGTCGGGCTCCTGCTCCCGCAGGGAAGGGCCCAGCCCCGAAAGCTCTTGCTGCTCTTCCCCTCCCCTTGGCGCCCTATCCGCAGGCCCCGCAGCTCTGGGGCTCCGGGCTTTGCCAGAGGCGGGACACCTCGGGGCCCCTCGGCCGCCGCCGAGCCTCTTTTCCGGGGGGGCGAACGTCGAGCTCCTGCTCCCGCAGGGAAGGGCCCAGCCCCGAAAGCTCTTGCTGCTCTTCCCCTCCCCTTGGCGCCCTATCCGCAGGCCCCGCAGCCCTGGGGCTCCGGGCTTTGCCAGAGGCGGGACACCTCGGGGCCCCTCGGCCGCCGCCGAGCCTCTTTTCCCGGCGGGCGAACGTCGGGCTCCTGCTCCCGCAGGGAAGGGCCCAGCCCCGAAAGCTCTTGCTGCTCTTCCCCTCCCCTTGGCGCCCTATCCGCAGGCCCCGCAGCGCTGGGGCTCCGGGCTTTGCCAGAGGCGGGACACCTCGGGGCCCCTCGGCCGCCGCCGAGCCTCTTTTCCGGAGGGGCGAACGTGGGGCTCCTGCTCCCGCAGGGAAGGGCCCAGCCCTGAAAGCTCTTGCTGCTCTTCCCCTCCCCTTGGCGCCCTATCCGCAGGCCCCGCAGCGCTGGGGCTCCGGGCTTTGCCAGAGGCGGGACACCTCGGGGCCCCTCGGCCGCCGCCGAGCCTCTTTTCCGGAGGGGCGAACGTCGGGCTCCTGCTCCCGCAGGGAAGGGCCCAGCCCTGAAAGCTCTTGCTGCTCTTCCCCTCCCCTTGGCGCCCTATCCGCAGGCCCCGCAGCGCTGGGGCTCCGGGCTTTGCCAGAGGCGGGACACCTCGGGGCCCCTCGGCCACCGCCGAGCCTCTTTTCCGGGGGGGCGAACGTCGGGCTCCTGCTCCCGCAGGGAAGGGCCCAGCCCCGAAAGCTCTTGCTGCTCTTCCCCTCCCCTTGGCGCCCTATCCGCAGGCCCCGCAGCGCTGGGGCTCCGGGCTTTGCCAGAGGCGGGACACCTCGGGGCCCCTCGGCCGCCGCCGAGCCTCTTTTCCGGGGGGGCGAACGTCGGGCTCCTGCTCCCGCAGGGAAGGGCCCAGCCCCGAAAGCTCTTGCTGCTCTTCCCCTCCCCTTGGCGCCCTATCCGCAGGCCCCGCAGCGCTGGGGCTCCGGGCTTTGCCAGAGGCGGGACACCTCGGGGCCCCTCGGCCGCCGCCGAGCCTCTTTTCCGGAGGGACGAACGTCGGGCTCCTGCCACCGCAGGGAAGGGCCCAGCCCCGAAAGCTCTTGCTGCAGTTCCCCTCCCCTTGGCGCCCTATCCGCAGGCCCCGCAGCGCTGGGGCTCCGGGCTTTGCCAGAGGCGGGACACCTCGGGGCCCGTCGGCCGCCGCCGAGCCTCTTTTCCGGGGGGGTGAAGGTCGGGCTCCTGCTCCCGCAGGGAAGGGCCCAGCCCCGAAAGCTCTTGCTGCTCTTCCCCTCCCCTTGGCGCCCTATCCGCAGGCCCTGCAGCGCTGGGGCTCCGGGCTTTGCCAGAGGCGGGACACCTCGGGGCCCCTCGGCCGCCGCCGAGCCTCTTTTCCCGGCGGGCGAACGTCGGGCTCCTGCTCCCGCAGGGAAGGGCCCAGCCCTGAAAGCTCTTGCTGCTCTTCCCCTCCCCTTGGCGCCCTATCCGCAGGCCCCGCAGCGCTGGGGCTCCGGGCTTTGCCAGAGGCGGGACACCTCGGGGCCCCTCGGCCGCCGCCGAGCCTCATTTCCGGGGGGGCGAACGTCGAGCTCCTGCTCCCGCAGGGAAGGGCCCAGCCCCGAAAGATCTTGCTGCTCTTCCCCTCCCCTTGGCGCCCTATCCGCAGGCCCCGCAGCCCTGGGGCTCCGGGCTTTGCCAGAGGCGGGACACCTCGGGGCCCGTCGGCCGCCGCCGAGCCTCTTTTCCCGGGGGGCGAACGTCGGGCTCCTGCTCCCGCAGGGAAGGGCCCAGCCCCGAAAGCTCTTGCTGCTCTTCCCCTCCCCTTGGCGCCCTATCCGCAGGCCCCGCAGCGCTGGGGCTCCGGGCTTTGCCAGAGGCGGGACACCTCGGGGCCCCTCGGCCACCGCCGAGCCTCTTGTCCGGGGGGGCGAACGTCGGGCTCCTGCTCCCGCAGGGAAGGGCCCAGCCCCGAAAGCTCTTGCTGCTCTTCCCCTCCCCTTGGCGCCCTATCCGCAGGCCCCGCAGCGCTGGGGCTCCGGGCTTTGCCAGAGGTGGGACACCTCGGGGCCCCTCGGCCGCCGCCGAGCCTCATTTCCGGGGGGGTGAAGGTCGGGCTCCTGCTCCCGCAGGGAAGGGCCCAGCCCCGAAAGCTCTTGCTGCTCTTCCCCTCCCCTTGGTGCCCTATCCGCAGGCCCCGCAGCGCTGGGGCTCCGGGCTTTGCCAGAGGCGGGACACCTCGGGGCCCGTCGGCCGCCGCCGAGCCTCTTTTCCGGGGGGGTGAAGGTCAGGCTCCTGCTCCCGCAGGGAAGGGCCCAGCCCCGAAAGCTCTTGCTGCTCTTCCCCTCCCCTTGGCGCCCTATCCGCAGGCCCCGCAGCGCTGGGGCTCCGGGCTTTGCCAGAGGCGGGACACCTCGGGGCCCCTCGGCCGCCGCCGAGCCTCTTTTCCGGAGGGACGAACGTCGGGCTCCTGCCACCGCAGGGAAGGGCCCAGCCCCGAAAGCTCTTGCTGCTCTTCCCCTCCCCTTGGCGCCCTATCCGCAGGCCCCGCAGCGCTGGGGCTCCGGGCTTTGCCAGAGGCGGGACACCTCGGGGCCCCTCGGCCGCCGCCGAGCCTCTTGTCCGGGGGGGCGAACGTCGGGCTCCTGCTCCCGCAGGGAAGGGCCCAGCCCCGAAAGCTCTTGCTGCTCTTCCCCTCCCCTTGGCGCCCTATCCGCAGGCCCCGCAGCGCTGGGGCTCCGGGCTTTGCCAGAGGCGGGACACCTCGGGGCCCCTCGGCCGCCGCCGAGCCTCTTTTCCGGAGGGACGAACGTCGGGCTCCTGCCACCGCAGGGAAGGGCCCAGCCCCGAAAGCTCTTGCTGCTCTTCCCCTCCCCTTGGCGCCCTATCCGCAGGCCCCGCAGCGCTGGGGCTCCGGGCTTTGCCAGAGGCGGGACACCTTGGGGCCCCTCGGCCGCCGCCGAGCCTCTTGTCCGGGGGGGCGAACGTCGGGCTCCTGCTCCCGCAGGGAAGGGCCCAGCCCCGAAAGCTCTTGCTGCTCTTCCCCTCCCCTTGGCGCCCTATCCGCAGGCCCCGCAGCGCTGGGGCTCCGGGCTTTGCCAGAGGCGGGACACCTCGGGGCCCCTCGGCCGCCGCCGAGCCTCTTTTCCGGGGGGGCGAACGTCGGGCTCCTGCTCCCGCAGGGAAGGGCCCAGCCCCGAAAGCTCTTGCTGCTCTTCCCCTCCCCTTGGCGCCCTATCCGCAGGCCCTGCAGCGCTGGGGCTCCGGGCTTTGCCAGAGGCGGGACACCTCGGGGCCCGTCGGCCGCCGCCGAGCCTCATTTCCGGGGGGGCGAACGTCGAGCTCCTGCTCCCGCAGGGAAGGGCCCAGCCCCGAAAGCTCTTGCTGCTCTTCCCCTCCCCTTGGCGCCCTATCCGCAGGCCCCGCAGCGCTGGGGCTCCGGGCTTTGCCAGAGGCGGGACACCTCGGTTCCCGTCGGCCGCCGCCGAGCCTCTTTTCCGGGGGGGTGAAGGTCGGGCTCCTGCTCCCGCAGGGAAGGGCCCAGCCCCGAAAGCTCTTGCTGCTCTTCCCCTCCCCTTGGCGCCCTATCCGCAGGCCCCGCAGCGCTGGGGCTCCGGGCTTTGCCAGAGGCGGGACACCTCGGGGCCCCTCGGCCGCCGCCGAGCCTCTTTTCCGGGGGGGTGAAGGTCGGGCTCCTGCTCCCGCAGGGAAGGGCCCAGCCCCGAAAGCTCTTGCTGCTCTTCCCCTCCCCTTGGCGCCCTATCCGCAGGCCCCGCAGCGCTGGGGCTCCGGGCTTTGCCAGAGGCGGGACACCTCGGGGCCCGTCGGCCGCCGCCGAGCCTCTTTTCCGGGGGGGTGAAGGTCGGGCTCCTGCTCCCGCAGGGAAGGGCCCAGCCCCGAAAGCTCTTGCTGCTCTTCCCCTCCCCTTGGCGCCCTATCCGCAGGCCCCGCAGCGCTGGGGCTCCGGGCTTTGCCAGAGGCGGGACACCTCGGGGCCCCTCGGCCGCCGCCGAGCCTCTTTTCCGGAGGGACGAACGTCGGGCTCCTGCCACCGCAGGGAAGGGCCCAGCCCCGAAAGCTCTTGCTGCTCTTCCCCTCCCCTTGGCGCCCTATCCGCAGGCCCCGCAGCGCTGGGGCTCCGGGCTTTGCCAGAGGCGGGACACCTCGGGGCCCCTCGGCCGCCGCCGAGCCTCTTTTCCCGGCGGGCGAACGTCGGGCTCCTGCTCCCGCAGGGAAGGGCCCAGCCCCGAAAGCTCTTGCTGCTCTTCCCCTCCCCTTGGCGCCCTATCCGCAGGCCCCGCAGCGCTGGGGCTCCGGGCTTTGCCAGAGGCGGGACACCTCGGGGCCCCTCGGCCGCCGCCGAGCCTCTTTTCCGGAGGGACGAACGTCGGGCTCCTGCTCCCGCAGGGAAGGGCCCAGCCCCGAAAGCTCTTGCTGCTCTTCCCCTCCCCTTGGCGCCCTATCCGCAGGCCCCGCAGCGCTGGGGCTCCGGGCTTTGCCAGAGGCGGGACACCTCGGGGCCCGTCGGCCGCCGCCGAGCCTCTTTTCCGGGGGGGCGAACGTCGGGCTCCTGCTCCCGCAGGGAAGGGCCCAGCCCCGAAAGCTCTTGCTGCTCTTCCCCTCCCCTTGGCGCCCTATCCGCAGGCCCCGCAGCGCTGGGGCTCCGGGCTTTGCCAGAGGCGGGACACCTCGGGGCCCCTCGGCCGCCGCCGAGCCTCTTTTCCGGAGGGACGAACGTCGGTCTCCTGACACCGCAGGGAAGGGCCCAGCCCCGAAAGCTCTTGCTGCTCTTCCCCTCCCCTTGGCGCCCTATCCGCAGGCCCCGCAGCGCTGGGGCTCCGGGCTTTGCCAGAGGCGGGACACCTCGGGGCCCCTCGGCCGCCGCCGAGCCTCTTGTCCGGGGGGGCGAACGTCGGGCTCCTGCTCCCGCAGGGAAGGGCCCAGCCCCGAAAGCTCTTGCTGCTCTTCCCCTCCCCTTGGCGCCCTATCCGCAGGCCCCGCAGCGCTGGGGCTCCGGGCTTTGCCAGAGGCGGGACACCTCGGGGCCCCTCGGCCGCCGCCGAGCCTCTTTTCCGGGGGGGCGAACGTCGGGCTCCTGCTCCCGCAGGGAAGGGCCCAGCCCCGAAAGCTCTTGCTGCTCTTCCCCTCCCCTTGGCGCCCTATCCGCAGGCCCTGCAGCGCTGGAGCTCCGGGCTTTGCCAGAGGCGGGACACCTCGGGGCCCGTCGGCCGCCGCCGAGCCTCTTTTCCGGGGGGGCGAACGTCGGGCTCCTGCTCCCGCAGGGAAGGGCCCAGCCCCGAAAGCTCTTGCTGCTCTTCCCCTCCCCTTGGCGCCCTATCCGCAGGCCCCGCAGCGCTGGGGCTCCGGGCTTTGCCAGAGGCGGGACACCTCAGGGCCCGTCGGCCGCCGCCGAGCCTCTTTTCCGGGGGGGTGAAGGTCGGGCTCCTGCTCCCGCAGGGAAGGGCCCAGCCCCGAAAGCTCTTGCTGCTCTTCCCCTCCCCTTGGCGCCCTATCCGCAGGCCCCGCAGCGCTGGGGCTCCGGGCTTTGCCAGAGGCGGGACACCTCGGGGCCCCTCGGCCGCCGCCGAGCCTCTTTTCCGGAGGGACGAACGTCGGGCTCCTGCCACCGCAGGGAAGGGCCCAGCCCCGAAAGCTCTTGCTGCTCTTCCCCTCCCCTTGGCGCCCTATCCGCAGGCCCCGCAGCGCTGGGGCTCCGGGCTTTGCCAGAGGCGGGACACCTCGGGGCCCCTCGGCCGCCGCCGAGCCTCTTTTCCCGGCGGGCGAACGTCGGGCTCCTGCTCCCGCAGGGAAGGGCCCAGCCCCGAAAGCTCTTGCTGCTCTTCCCCTCCCCTTGGCGCCCTATCCGCAGGCCCCGCAGCGCTGGGGCTCCGGGCTTTGCCAGAGGCGGGACACCTCGGGGCCCCTCGGCCGCCGCCGAGCCTCTTTTCCGGGGGGGCGAACGTGGGGCTCCTGCTCCCGCAGGGAAGGGCCCAGCCCCAAAAGCTCTTGCTGCTCTTCCCCTCCCCTTGGCGCCCTATCCGCAGGCCCCGCAGCGCTGGGGCTCCGGGCTTTGCCAGAGGCGGGACACCTCGGGGCCCCTCGGCCGCCGCCGAGCCTCTTTTCCGGAGGGGCGAAAGTGGGGCTCCTGCTCCCGCAGGGAAGGGCCCAGCCCCGAAAGCTCTTGCTGCTCTTCCCCTCCCCTTGGCGCCCTATCCGCAGGCCCCGCAGCGCTGGGGCTCCGGGCTTTGCCAGAGGCGGGACACCTCGGGGCCCCTCGGCCGCCGCCGAGCCTCTTTTCCCGGCGGGCGAACGTCGGGCTCCTGCTCCCGCAGGGAAGGGCCCAGCCCCGAAAGCTCTTGCTGCTCTTCCCCTCCCCTTGGCGCCCTATCCGCAGGCCCCGCAGCTCTGGGGCTCCGGGCTTTGCCAGAGGCGGGACACCTCGGGGCCCCTCGGCCGCCGCCGAGCCTCTTTTCCGGGGGGGCGAACGTCGAGCTCCTGCTCCCGCAGGGAAGGGCCCAGCCCCGAAAGCTCTTGCTGCTCTTCCCCTCCCCTTGGCGCCCTATCCGCAGGCCCCGCAGCCCTGGGGCTCCGGGCTTTGCCAGAGGCGGGACACCTCGGGGCCCCTCGGCCGCCGCCGAGCCTCTTTTCCCGGCGGGCGAACGTCGGGCTCCTGCTCCCGCAGGGAAGGGCCCAGCCCCGAAAGCTCTTGCTGCTCTTCCCCTCCCCTTGGCGCCCTATCCGCAGGCCCCGCAGCGCTGGGGCTCCGGGCTTTGCCAGAGGCGGGACACCTCGGGGCCCCTCGGCCGCCGCCGAGCCTCTTTTCCGGGGGGGTGAAGGTCGGGCTCCTGCTCCCGCAGGGAAGGGCCCAGCCCCGAAAGCTCTTGCTGCTCTTCCCCTCCCCTTGGCGCCCTATCCGCAGGCCCCGCAGCGCTGGGGCTCCGGGCTTTGCCAGAGGCGGGACACCTCGGGGCCCGTCGGCCGCCGCCGAGCCTCTTTTCCGGGGGGGTGAAGGTCGGGCTCCTGCTCCCGCAGGGAAGGGCCCAGCCCCGAAAGCTCTTGCTGCTCTTCCCCTCCCCTTGGCGCCCTATCCGCAGGCCCCGCAGCGCTGGGGCTCCGGGCTTTGCCAGAGGCGGGACACCTCGGGGCCCGTCGGCCGCTGCCGAGCCTCTTTTCCGGGGGGGCGAACGTCGGGCTCCTGCTCCCGCAGGGAAGGGCCCAGCCCCGAAAGCTCTTGCTGCTCTTCCCCTCCCCTTGGCGCCCTATCCGCAGGCCCCGCAGCGCTGGGGCTCCGGGCTTTGCCAGAGGCGGGACACCTCGGGGCCCCTCGGCCGCCGCCGAGCCTCTTTTCCGGAGGGACGAACGTCGGGCTCCTGCCACCGCAGGGAAGGGCCCAGCCCCGAAAGCTCTTGCTGCTCTTCCCCTCCCCTTGGCGCCCTATCCGCAGGCCCCGCAGCGCTGGGGCTCCGGGCTTTGCCAGAGGCGGGACACCTCGGGGCCCCTCGGCCGCCGCCGAGCCTCTTTTCCGGGGGGGCGAACGTCGGGCTCCTGCTCCCGCAGGGAAGGGCCCAGCCCCGAAAGCTCTTGCTGCTCTTCCCCTCCCCTTGGCGCCCTATCCGCAGGCCCTGCAGCGCTGGGGCTCCGGGCTTTGCCAGAGGCGGGACACCTCGGGGCCCGTCGGCCGCCGCCGAGCCTCATTTCCGGGGGGGCGAACGTCGAGCTCCTGCTCCCGCAGGGAAGGGCCCAGCCCCGAAAGCTCTTGCTGCTCTTCCCCTCCCCTTGGCGCCCTATCCGCAGGCCCCGCAGCGCTGGGGCTCCGGGCTTTGCCAGAGGCGGGACACCTCGGGGCCCGTCGGCCGCCGCCGAGCCTCTTTTCCGGGGGGGTGAAGGTCGGGCTCCTGCTCCCGCAGGGAAGGGCCCAGCCCCGAAAGCTCTTGCTGCTCTTCCCCTCCCCTTGGCGCCCTATCCGCAGGCCCCGCAGCGCTGGGGCTCCGGGCTTTGCCAGAGGCGGGACACCTCGGGGCCCCTCGGCCGCCGCCGAGCCTCTTTTCCGGGGGGGCGAACGTCGGGCTCCTGCTCCCGCAGGGAAGGGCCCAGCCCCGAAAGCTCTTGCTGCTCTTCCCCTCCCCTTGGCGCCCTATCCGCAGGCCCCGCAGCGCTGGGGCTCCGGGCTTTGCCAGAGGCGGGACACCTCGGGGCCCGTCGGCCGCCGCCGAGCCTCTTTTCCGGGGGGGTGAAGGTCGGGCTCCTGCTCCCGCAGGGAAGGGCCCAGCCCCGAAAGCTCTTGCTGCTCTTCCCCTCCCCTTGGCGCCCTATCCGCAGGCCCCGCAGCGCTGGGGCTCCGGGCTTTGCCAGAGGCGGGACACCTCGGGGCCCCTCGGCCGCCGCCGAGCCTCTTTTCCGGAGGGACGAACGTCGGGCTCCTGCTCCCGCAGGGAAGGGCCCAGCCCCGAAAGCTCTTGCTGCTCTTCCCCTCCCCTTGGCGCCCTATCCGCAGGCCCCGCAGCGCTGGGGCTCCGGGCTTTGCCAGAGGCGGGACACCTCGGGGCCCCTCGGCCGCCGCCGAGCCTCTTTTCCGGGGGGGTGAAGGTCGGGCTCCTGCTCCCGCAGGGAAGGGCCCAGCCCCGAAAGCTCTTGCTGCTCTTCCCCTCCCCTTGGCGCCCTATCCGCAGGCCCCGCAGCGCTGGGGCTCCGGGCTTTGCCAGAGGCGGGACACCTCGGGGCCCGTCGGCCGCCGCCGAGCCTCTTTTCCGGGGGGGTGAAGGTCGGGCTCCTGCTCCCGCAGGGAAGGGCCCAGCCCCGAAAGCTCTTGCTGCTCTTCCCCTCCCCTTGGCGCCCTATCCGCAGGCCCCGCAGCGCTGGGGCTCCGGGCTTTGCCAGAGGCGGGACACCTCGGGGCCCGTCGGCCGCCGCCGAGCCTCTTTTCCGGGGGGGCGAACGTCGGGCTCCTGCTCCCGCAGGGAAGGGCCCAGCCCCGAAAGCTCTTGCTGCTCTTCCCCTCCCCTTGGCGCCCTATCCGCAGGCCCCGCAGCGCTGGGGCTCCGGGCTTTGCCAGAGGCGGGACACCTCGGGGCCCCTCGGCCGCCGCCGAGCCTCTTTTCCGGAGGGACGAACGTTGGGCTCGTGCCACCGCAGGGAAGGGCCCAGCCCCGAAAGCTCTTGCTGCTCTTCCCCTCCCCTTGGCGCCCTATCCGCAGGCCCCGAGCGCTGGGGCTCCGGGCTTTGCCAGAGGCGGGACACCTCGGGGCCCCTCGGCCGCCGCCGAGCCTCTTTTCCGGGGGGGCGAACGTCGGGCTCCTGCTCCCGCAGGGAAGGGCCCAGCCCCGAAAGCTCTTGCTGCTCTTCCCCTCCCCTTGGCGCCCTATCCGCAGGCCCCGCAGCGCTGGGGCTCCGGGCTTTGCCAGAGGCGGGACACCTCGGGGCCCCTCGGCCGCCGCCGAGCCTCTTTTCCGGAGGGGCGAACGTCGGGCTCCTGCTCCCGCAGGGAAGGGCCCAGCCCCGAAAGCTCTTGCTGCTCTTCCCCTCCCCTTGGCGCCCTATCCGCAGGCCCTGCAGCGCTGGGGCTCCGGGCTTTGCCAGAGGCGGGACACCTCGGGGCCCGTTGGCCGCCGCCGAGCCTCATTTCCGGGGGGGCGAACGTCGAGCTCCTGCTCCCGCAGGGAAGGGCCCAGCCCCGAAAGCTCTTGCTGCTCTTCCCCTCCCCTTGGCGCCCTATCCGCAGGCCCCGCAGCGCTGGGGCTCCGGGCTTTGCCAGAGGCGGGACACCTCGGGGACCGTCGGCCGCCGCCGAGCCTCTTTTCCGGGGGGGTGAAGGTCGGGCTCCTGCTCCCGCAGGGAAGGGCCCAGCCCCGAAAGCTCTTGCTGCTCTTCCCCTCCCCTTGGCGCCCTATCCGCAGGCCCCGCAGCGCTGGGGCTCCGGGCTTTGCCAGAGGCGGGACACCTCGGGGCCCCTCGGCCGCCGCCGAGCCTCTTTTCCGGGGGGGCGAACGTCGGGCTCCTGCTCCCGCAGGGAAGGGCCCAGCCCCGAAAGCTCTTGCTGCTCTTCCCCTCCCCTTGGCGCCCTATCCGCAGGCCCCGCAGCGCTGGGGCTCCGGGCTTTGCCAGAGGCGGGACACCTCGGGGCCCGTCGGCCGCCGCCGAGCCTCTTTTCCGGGGGGGTGAAGGTCGGGCTCCTGCTCCCGCAGGGAAGGGCCCAGCCCCGAAAGCTCTTGCTGCTCTTCCCCTCCCCTTGGCGCCCTATCCGCAGGCCCCGCAGCGCTGGGGCTCCGGGCTTTGCCAGAGGCGGGACACCTCGGGGCCCGTCGGCCGCCGCCGAGCCTCTTTTCCGGAGGGACGAACGTCGGGCTCCTGCCACCGCAGGGAAGGGCCCAGCCCCGAAAGCTCTTGCTGCTCTTCCCCTCCCCTTGGCGCCCTATCCGCAGGCCCCGCAGCGCTGGGGCTCCGGGCTTTGCCAGAGGCGGGACACCTCGGGGCCCGTCGGCCGCCGCCGAGCCTCTTTTCCCGGCGGGCGAACGTCGGGCTCCTGCTCCCGCAGGGAAGGGCCCAGCCCCGAAAGCTCTTGCTGCTCTTCCCCTCCCCTTGGCGCCCTATCCGCAGGCCCCGCAGCGCTGGGGCTCCGGGCTTTGCCAGAGGCGGGACACCTCGGGGCCCCTCGGCCGCCGCCGAGCCTCTTTTCCGGGGGGGCGAACGTCGGGCTCCTGCTCCCGCAGGGAAGGGCCCAGCCCCGAAAGCTCTTGCTGCTCTTCCCCTCCCCTTGGCGCCCTATCCGCAGGCCCCGCAGCGCTGGGGCTCCGGGCTTTGCCAGAGGCGGGACACCTCGGGGCCCGTCGGCCGCCGCCGAGCCTCTTTTCCGGGGGGGTGAAGGTCGGGCTCCTGCTCCCGCAGGGAAGGGCCCAGCCCCGAAAGCTCTTGCTGCTCTTCCCCTCCCCTTGGCGCCCTATCCGCAGGCCCCGCAGCGCTGGGGCTCCGGGCTTTGCCAGAGGCGGGACACCTCGGGGCCCGTCGGCCGCCGCCGAGCCTCTTTTCCGGAGGGGCGAACGTCGGGCTCCTGCTCCCGCAGGGAAGGGCCCAGCCCCGAAAGCTCTTGCTGCTCTTCCCCTCCCCTTGGCGCCCTAGCCGCAGGCCCCGCAGCGCTGGGGCTCCGGGCTTTGCCAGAGGCGGGACACCTCGGGGCCCCTCGGCCGCCGCCGAGCCTCTTTTCCGGGGGGGCGAACGTCGGGCTCCTGCTCCCGCAGGGAAGGGCCCAGCCCTGAAAGCTCTTGCTGCTCTTCCCCTCCCCTTGGCGCCCTATCCGCAGGCCCCACAGCGCTGGGGCTCCGGGCTTTGCCAGAGGCGGGACACCTCGGGGCCCCTCGGCCGCTGCCGAGCCTCTTTTCCGGAGGGGCGAACGTGGGGCTCCTGCTCCCGCAGGGAAGGGCCCAGCCCTGAAAGCTCTTGCTGCTCTTCCCCTCCCCTTGGCGCCCTATCCGCAGGCCCCGCAGCGCTGGGGCTCCGGGCTTTGCCGGAGGCGGGACACCTCGGGGCCCCTCGGCCGCCGCCGAGCCTCTTTTTCGGAGGGGCGAACGTCGGGCTCCTGCTCCCGCAGGGAAGGGCCCAGCCCTGAAAGCTCTTGCTGCTCTTCCCCTCCCCTTGGCGCCCTATCCGCAGGCCCCGCAGCACTGGGGCTCCGGGCTTTGCCAGAGGCGGGACACCTCGGGGCCTCTCGGCCGCGCCGAGCTTCTTTTCCGGAGGGGCGAACGTGGGGCTCCTGCTCCCGCAGGGAAGGGCCCAGCCCTGAAAGCTCTTGCTGCTCTTCCCCTCCCCTTGGCGCCCTATCCGCAGGCCCCGCAGCGCTGCGGCTCCGGGCTTTGCCAGAGGCGGGACACCTCAGGGCCCCTCGGCCGCCGCCGAGCCTCTTTTCCGGAGGGGCGAACGTGGGGCTCCTGCTCCCGCAGGGAAGGGCCCAGCCCTGAAAGCTCTTGCTGCTCTTCCCCTCCCCTTGGCGCCCTAGCCGCAGGCCCCGCAGCGCTGGGGCTCCGGGCTTTGCCAGAGGCGGGACACCTCGGGGCCCCTCGGCCGCCGCCGAGCCTCTTTTCCGGGGGGGTGAAGGTCGGGCTCCTGCTCCCGCAGGGAAGGGCCCAGCCCCGAAAGCTCTTGCTGCTCTTCCCCTCCCCTTGGCGCCCTATCCGCAGGCCCCGCAGCGCTGGGGCTCCGGGCTTTGCCAGAGGCGGGACACCTCGGGGCCCCTCGGCCGCCGCCGAGCCTCTTTTCCGGGGGGGCGAACGTCGGGCTCCTGCTCCCGCAGGGAAGGGCCCAGCCCCGAAAGCTCTTGCTGCTCTTCCCCTCCCCTTGGCGCCCTATCCGCAGGCCCCGCAGCGCTGGGGCTCCGGGCTTTGCCAGAGGCGGGACACCTCGGGGCTCCTCGGCCGCCGCCGAGCCTCTTTTCCCGGCGGGCGAACGTCGGGCTCCTGCTCCCGCAGGGAAGGGCCCAGCCCTGAAAGCTCTTGCTGCTCTTCCCCTCCCCTTGGCGCCCTATCCGCAGGCCCCGCAGCGCTGGGGCTCCGGGCTTTGCCAGAGGCGGGACACCTCGGGGCCCCTCGGCCGCCGCCGAGCCTCTTTTCCGGAGGGACGAACGTGGGGCTCCTGCTCCCGCAGGGAAGGGCCCAGCCCTGAAAGCTCTTGCTGCTCTTCCCCTCCCCTTGGCGCCCTATCCGCAGGCCCCGCAGCGCTGGGGCTCCGGGCTTTGCCAGAGGCGGGACACCTCGGGGCCCGTCGGCCGCCGCCGAGCCTCTTTTCCGGAGGGGCGAACGTCGGGCTCCTGCTCCCGCAGGGAAGGGCCCAGCCCTGAAAGCTCTTGCTGCTCTTCCCCTCCCCTTGGCGCCCTATCCGCAGGCCCCGCAGCGCTGGGGCTCCGGGCTTTGCCAGAGGCGGGACACCTCGGGGCCTCTCGGCCGCGCCGAGCTTCTTTTCCGGAGGGGCGAACGTGGGGCTCCTGCTCCCGCAGGGAAGGGCCCAGCCCTGAAAGCTCTTGCTGCTCTTCCCCTCCCCTTGGCGCCCTATCCGCAGGCCCCGCAGCGCTGCGGCTCCGGGCTTTGCCAGAGGCGGGACACCTCAGGGCCCCTCGGCCGCCGCCGAGCCTCTTTTCCGGAGGGGCGAACGTGGGGCTCCTGCTCCCGCAGGGAAGGGCCCAGCCCTGAAAGCTCTTGCTGCTCTTCCCCTCCCCTTGGCGCCCTATCCGCAGGCCCCGCAGCGCTGGGGCTCCGGGCTTTGCCAGAGGCGGGACACCTCGGGGCCCGTCGGCCGCCGCCGAGCCTCTTTTCCGGAGGGGCGAACGTGGGGCTCCTGCTCCCGCAGGGAAGGGCCCAGCCCTGAAAGCTCTTGCTGCTCTTCCCCTCCCCTTGGCGCCCTATCCGCAGGCCCCGCAGCGCTGGGGCTCCGGGCTTTGCCAGAGGCGGGACACCTCGGGGCCCGTCGTCCGCCGCCTAGCCGCTTTTCCGGAGGGCTGAACGTCGGGCTCCTGCTCCCGCAGGGAAGGGCCCAGCCCTGAAAGCTCTTGCTGCTCTTCCCCTCCCCTTGGCGCCCTATCCGCAGGCCCCGCAGCGCTGGGGCTCCGGGCTTTGCCAGAGGCGGGACACCTCGGGGCCTGTCGGCCGCCGCCGAGCCTCTTTTCCGGGGGGGCGAACGTCGGGCTCCTGCTCCCGCAGGGAAGGGCCCAGCCCCGAAAGCTCTTGCTGCTCTTCCCCTCCCCTTGGCGCCCTATCCGCAGGCCCCACAGCGCTGGGGCTCCGGGCTTTGCCAGAGGCGGGACACCTCGGGGCCCCTCGGCCGCCGCCGAGCCTCTTTTCCGGAGGGGCGAACGTGGGGCTCCTGCTCCCGCAGGGAAGGGCCCAGCCCCGAAAGCTCTTGCTGCTCTTCTCCTCCCCTTGGCGCCCTATCCGCAGGCCCTGCAGCGCTGGGGCTCCGGGCTTTGCCAGAGGCGGGACACCTCGGGGCCCGTCGGCCGCCGCCGAGCCTCTTTTCCGGAGGGGCGAACGTCGGGCTCCTGCTCCCGCAGGGAAGGGCCCAGCCCCGAAAGCTCTTGCTGCTCTTCCCCTCCCCTTGGCGCCCTATCCGCAGGCCCCGCAGCGCTGGGGCTCCGGGCTTTGCCAGAGGCGGGACACCTCGGGGCCCCTCGGCCGCCGCCGAGCCTCTTTTCCGGAGGGGCGAACGTCGGGCTCCTGCTCCCGCAGGGAAGGGCCCAGCCCTGAAAGCTCTTGCTGCTCTTCCCCTCCCCTTGGCGCCCTATCCGCAGGCCCCGCAGCGCTGCGGCTCCGGGCTTTGCCAGAGGCGGGACACCTCGGGGCCCGTCGGCCGCCGCCGAGCCTCTTTTCCGGAGGGGCGAACGTCGGGCTCCTGCTCCCGCAGGGAAGGGCCCAGCCCTGAAAGCTCTTGCTGCTCTTCCCCTCCCCTTGGCGCCCTATCCGCAGGCCCCACAGCGCTGGGGCTCCGGGCTTTGCCAGAGGCGGGACACCTCGGGGCCCCTCGGCCGCCGCCGAGCCTCTTTTCCGGAGGGGCGAACGTGGGGCTCCTGCTCCCGCAGGGAAGGGCCCAGCCCTGAAAGCTCTTGCTGCTCTTCCCCTCCCCTTGGCGCCCTATCCGCAGGCCCCGCAGCGCTTGGGCTCCGGGCTTTGCCAGAGGCGGGACACCTCGGGGCCCGTCGGCCGCCGCCGAGCCTCTTTTCCGGGGGGGTGAAGGTCGGGCTCCTGCTCCCGCAGGGAAGGGCCCAGCCCCGAAAGCTCTTGCTGCTCTTCCCCTCCCCTTGGCGCCCTATCCGCAGGCCCCGCAGCGCTGGGGCTCCGGGCTTTGCCAGAGGCGGGACACCTCGGGGCCCGTCGGCCGCCGCCGAGCCTCTTTTCCGGGGGGGTGAAGGTCGGGCTCCTGCTCCCGCAGGGAAGGGCCCAGCCCCGAAAGCTCTTGCTGCTCTTCCCCTCCCCTTGGCGCCCTATCCGCAGGCCCCGCAGCGCTGGGGCTCCGGGCTTTGCCAGAGGCGGGACACCTCGGGGCTCCTCGGCCGCCGCCGAGCCTCTTTTCCCGGCGGGCGAACGTCGGGCTCCTGCTCCCGCAGGGAAGGGCCCAGCCCCGAAAGCTCTTGCTGCTCTTCCCCTCCCCTTGGCGCCCTATCCGCAGGCCCCGCAGCGCTGGGGCTCCGGGCTTTGCCAGAGGCGGGACACCTCGGGGCCCGTCGGCCGCCGCCGAGCCTCTTTTCCGGGGGGGTGAAGGTCGGGCTCCTGCTCCCGCAGGGAAGGGCCCAGCCCCGAAAGCTCTTGCTGCTCTTCCCCTCCCCTTGGCGCCCTATCCGCAGGCCCCGCAGCGCTGGGGGTCCGGGCTTTGCCAGAGGCGGGACACCTCGGGGCCCCTCGGCCGCCGCCGAGCCTCTTTTCCGGAGGGGCGAACGTCGGGCTCCTGCTCCCGCAGGGAAGGGCCCAGCCCTGAAAGCTCTTGCTGCTCTTCCCCTCCCCTTGGCGCCCTATCCGCAGGCCCCGCAGCGCTGGGGCTCCGAGCTTTGCCAGAGGCGGGACACCTCGGGGCCTGTCGGCCGCCGCCGAGCCTCTTTTCCGGAGGGGCGAACGTGGGGCTCCTGCTCCCGCAGGGAAGGGCCCAGCCCTGAAAGCTCTTGCTGCTCTTCCCCTCCCCTTGGCGCCCTATCCGCAGGCCCCGCAGCGCTGGGGCTCCGGGCTTTGCCAGAGGCGGGACACCTCGGGGCCCGTCGGCCGCCGCCGAGCCTCTTTTCCGGAGGGGCGAACGTTGGGCTCCTGCTCCCGCAGGGAAGGGCCCAGCCCTGAAAGCTCTTGCTGCTCTTCCCCTCCCCTTGGCGCCCTATCCGCAGGCCCCGCAGCGCTTGGGCTCCGGGCTTTGCCAGAGGCGGGACACCTCGGGGCCCCTCGGCCGCCGCCGAGCCTCTTTTTCGGAGGGGCGAACGTCGGGCTCCTGCTCCCGCAGGGAAGGGCCCAGCCCTGAAAGCTCTTGCTGCTCTTCCCCTCCCCTTGGCGCCCTATCCGCAGGCCCCGCAGCGCTGGGGCTCCGGGCTTTGCCAGAGGCGGGACACCTCGGGGCCTCTCGGCCGCGCCGAGCTTCTTTTCCGGAGGGGCGAACGTGGGGCTCCTGCTCCCGCAGGGAAGGGCCCAGCCCTGAAAGCTCTTGCTGCTCTTCCCCTCCCCTTGGCGCCCTATCCGCAGGCCCCGCAGCGCTGCGGCTCCGGGCTTTGCCAGAGGCGGGACACCTCAGGGCCCCTCGGCCGTCGCCGAGCCTCTTTTCCGGAGGGGCGAACGTGGGGCTCCTGCTCCCGCAGGGAAGGGCCCAGCCCTGAAAGCTCTTGCTGCTCTTCCCCTCCCCTTGGCGCCCTAGCCGCAGGCCCCGCAGCGCTGGGGCTCCGGGCTTTGCCAGAGGCGGGACACCTCGGGGCCCCTCGGCCGCCGCCGAGCCTCTTTTCCGGAGGGGCGAACGTGGGGCTCCTGCTCCCGCAGGGAAGGGCCCAGCCCTGAAAGCTCTTGCTGCTCTTCCCCTCCCCTTGGCGCCCTATCCGCAGGCCCCGCAGCGCTGGGGCTCCGGGCTTTGCCAGAGGCGGGACACCTCGGGGCCCCTCGGCCGCCGCCGAGCCTCTTTTCCGGAGGGGCGAACGTGGGGCTCCTGCTCCCGCAGGGAAGGGCCCAGCCCTGAAAGCTCTTGCTGCTCTTCCCCTCCCCTTGGCGCCCTATCCGCAGGCCCCGCAGCGCTGGGGCTCCGGGCTTTGCCAGAGGCGGGACACCTCGGGGCCCCTCGGCCGCCGCCGAGCCTCTTTTCCGGAGGGGCGAACGTGGGGCTCCTGCTCCCGCAGGGAAGGGCCCAGCCCTGAAAGCTCTTGCTGCTCTTCCCCTCCCCTTGGCGCCCTAGCCGCAGGCCCCGCAGCGCTGGGGCTCCGGGCTTTGCCAGAGGCGGGACACCTCGGGGCCCCTCGGCCGCCGCCGAGCCTCTTTTCCGGAGGGGCGAACGTGGGGCTCCTGCTCCCGCAGGGAAGGGCCCAGCCCTGAAAGCTCTTGCTGCTCTTCCCCTCCCCTTGGCGCCCTATCCGCAGGCCCCGCAGCGCTGGGGCTCCGGGCTTTGCCAGAGGCGGGACACCTCGGGGCCCCTCGGCCGCCGCCGAGCCTCTTTTCCGGAGGGGCGAACGTCGGGCTCCTGCTCCCGCAGGGAAGGGCCCAGCCCTGAAAGCTCTTGCTGCTCTTCCCCTCCCCTTGGCGCCCTATCCGCAGGCCCCGCAGCGCTGGGGCTCCGGGCTTTGCCAGAGGCGGGACACCTCGGGGCCCGTTGGCCGCCGCCGAGCCTCTTTTCCGGAGGGGCGAACGTGGGGCTCCTGCTCCCGCAGGGAAGGGCCCAGCCTTGAAAGCTCTTGCTGCTCTTCCCCTCCCCTTGGCGCCCTATCCGCAGGCCCCGCAGCGCTGGGGCTCCGGGCTTTGCCAGAGGCGGGACACCTCGGGGCCCGTTGGCCGCCGCCGAGCCTCTTTTCCGGAGTGGCGAACGTCGGGCTCCTGCTCCCGCAGGGAAGGGCCCAGCCCTGAAAGCTCTTGCTGCTCTTCCCCTCCCCTTGGCGCCCTATCCGCAGGCCCCGCAGCGCTGGGGCTCCGGGCTTTGCCAGAGGCGGGACACCTCGGGGCCCCTCGGCCGCCGCCGAGCCTCTTTTCCGGAGGGGCGAACGTGGGGCTCCTGCTCCCGCAGGGAAGGGCCCAGCCCTGAAAGCTCTTGCTGCTCTTCCCCTCCCCTTGGCGCCCTATCCGCAGGCCCCGCAGCGCTGGGGCTCCGGGCTTTGCCAGAGGCGGGACACCTCGGCGCCCGTCGGCCGCCGCCGAGCCTCTTTTAGGGGGGGGCGAACGTCGGGCTCCTGCTCCCGCAGGGAAGGGCCCAGCCCCGAAAGCTCTTGCTGCTCTTCCCCTCCCCTTGGCGCCCTATCCGCAGGCCCCGCAGCGCTGGGGCTCCGGGCTTTGCCAGAGGCGGGACACCTCGGGGCCCCTCGGCCGCCGCCGAGCCTCTTTTCCGGGGGGGCGAACGTCGGGCTCCTGCTCCCGCAGGGAAGGGCCCAGCCCCGAAAGCTCTTGCTGCTCTTCCCCTCCCCTTGGCGCCCTATCCGCAGGCCCCGCAGCGCTGGGGCTCCGGGCTTTGCCAGAGGCGGGACACCTCGGGGCCCCTCGGCCGCCGCCGAGCCTCTTTTCCGGAGGGGCGAACGTGGGGCTCCTGCTCCCGCAGGGAAGGGCCCAGCCCTGAAAGCTCTTGCTGCTCTTCCCCTCCCCTTGGCGCCCTATCCGCAGGCCCCGCAGCGCTGGGGCTCCGGGCTTTGCCAGAGGCGGGACACCTCGGGGCCCGTCGGCTGCCGCCGAGCCTCTTTTCCGGGGGGGCGAACGTAGGGCTCCTGCTCCCGCAGGGAAGGGCCCAGCCCCGAAAGCTCTTGCTGCTCTTCCCCTCCCCTTGGCGCCCTATCCGCAGGCCCCGTAGCGCTGGGGCTCCGGGCTTTGCCAGAGGCGGGACACCTCGGGGCCCGTCGGCCGCCGCCGAGCCTCTTTTCCGGGGGGGCGAACGTCGGGCTCCTGCTCCCGCAGGGAAGGGCCCAGCCCCGAAAGCTCTTGCTGCTCTTCCCCTCCCCTTGGCGCCCTATCCGCAGGCCCCGCAGCGCTGGGGCTCCGGGCTTTGCCAGAGGCGGGACACCTCGGGGCCCCTCGGCCGCCGCCGAGCCTCTTTTCCGGGGGGGCGAACGTCGGGCTCCTGCTCCCGCAGGGAAGGGCCCAGCCCCGAAAGCTCTTGCTGCTCTTCCCCTCCCCTTGGCGCCCTATCCGCAGGCCCCGCAGCACTGGGGCTCCGGGCTTTGCCAGAGGCGGGACACCTCGGGGCCCCTCAGCCGCCGCCGAGCCTCTTTTCCGGGGGGGCGAACGTCGGGCTCCTGCTCCCGCAGGGAAGGGCCCAGCCCCGAAAGCTCTTGCTGCTCTTCCCCTCCATTTGGCGCCCTATCCGCAGGCCCCGCAGCGCTGGGGCTCCGGGCTTTGCCAGAGGCGGGACACCTCGGGGCCCGTCGGCCGCCGCCGAGCCTCTTTTCCGGGGGGGCGAACGTGGGGCTCCTGCTCCCGCAGGGAAGGGCCCAGCCCCGAAAGCTCTTGCTGCTCTTCCCCTCCCCTTGGCGCCCTATCCGCAGGCCCCGCAGCGCTGGGGCTCCGGGCTTTGCCAGAGGCGGGACACCTCGGGGCCCGTCGGCCGCCGCCGAGCCTCTTTTCCGGGGGGGCGAACGTCGGGCTCCTGCTCCCGCAGGGAAGGGCCCAGCCCCGAAAGCTCTTGCTGCTCTTCCCCTCCCCTTGGCGCCCTATCCGCAGGCCCCGCAGCGCTGGGGCTCCGGGCTTTGCCAGAGGCGGGACACCTCGGGGCCCGTCGGCCGCCGCCGAGCCTCTTTTCCGGGGGGGCGAACGTGGGGCTCCTGCTCCAGCAGGGAAGGGCCCAGCCCCGAAAGCTCTTGCTGCTCTTCCCCTCCCCTTGGCGCCCTATCCGCAGGCCCCGCAGCGCTGGGGCTCTGGGCTTTGCCAGAGGCGGGACACCTCGGGGCCCGTCGGCCGCCGCCGAGCCTCTTTTCCGGGGGGGCGAACGTCGGGCTCCTGCTCCCGCAGGGAAGGGCCCAGCCCCGAAAGCTCTTGCTGCTCTTCCCCTCCCCTTGGCGCCCTATCCGCAGGCCCCGCAGCGCTGGGGCTCCGGGCTTTGCCAGAGGCGGGACACCTCGGGGCCCCTCGGCCGCCGCCGAGCCTCTTTTCCGGGGGGGCGAACGTGGGGCTCCTGCTCCCGCAGGGAAGGGCCCAGCCCCGAAAGCTCTTGCTGCTCTTCCCCTCCCCTTGGCGCCCTATCCGCAGGCCCCGCAGCGCTGGGGCTCCGGGCTTTGCCAGAGGCGGGACACCTCGGGGCCCCTCGGCCGCCGCCGAGCCTCTTTTCCGGGGGGGCGAACGTCGGGCTCCTGCTCCCGCAGGGAAGGGCCCAGCCCTGAAAGGTCTTGCTGCTCTTCCCCTCCCCTTGGCGCCCTATCCGCAGGCCCCGCAGCGCTGGGGCTCCGGGCTTTGCCAGAGGCGGGACACCTCGGGGCCCCTCAGGCGCCGCCGAGCCTCTTTTCCGGGGGGGCGAACGTCGGGCTCCTGCTCCTGCAGGGAAGGGCCCAGCCCCGAAAGCTCTTGCTGCTCTTCCCCTCCCCTTGGCGCCCTAGCCGCAGGCCCCGCAGCGCTGGGGCTCCGGGCTTTGCCAGAGGCGGGACACCTCGGGGCCCCTCGGCCGCCGCCGAGCCTCTTTTCCGGGGGGGCGAACGTAGGGCTCCTGCTCCCGCAGGGAAGGGCCCAGCCCCGAAAGCTCTTGCTGCTCTTCCCCTCCCCTTGGCGCCCTATCCGCAGGCCCCGTAGCGCTGGGGCTCCGGGCTTTGCCAGAGGCGGGACACCTCGGGGCCCGTCGGCCGCCGCCGAGCCTCTTTTCCGGGGGGGCGAACGTAGGGCTCCTGCTCCCGCAGGGAAGGGCCCAGCCCCGAAAGCTCTTGCTGCTCTTCCCCTCCCCTTGGCGCCCTATCCGCAGGCCCCGCAGCGCTGGGGCTCCGGGCTTTGCCAGAGGCGGGACACCTCGGGGCCCGTCGGCCGCCGCCGAGCCTCTTTTCCGGGGGGGCGAACGTCGGGCTCCTGCTCCCGCAGGGAAGGGCCCAGCCCCGAAAGCTCTTGCTGCTCTTCCCCTGCCCTTGGCGCCCTATCCGCAGGCCCCGCAGCGCTGGGGCTCCGGGCTTTGCCAGAGGCGGGACACCTCGGGGCCCCTCGGCCGCCGCCGAGCCTCTTTTCCGGGGGGGCGAACGTCGGGCTCCTGCTCCCGCAGGGAAGGGCCCAGCCCCGAAAGCTCTTGCTGCTCTTCCCCTCCCCTTGGCGCCCTATCCGCAGGCCCCGCAGCGCTGGGGCTCCGGGCTTTGCCAGAGGCGGGACACCTCGGGGCCCGTCGGCCGCCGCCGAGCCTCTTTTCCGGGGGGGCGAACGTCGGGCTCCTGCTCCCGCAGGGAAGGGCCCAGCCCCGAAAGCTCTTGCTGCTCTTCCCCTCCCCTTGGCGCCCTATCCGCAGGCCCCGCAGCGCTGGGGCTCCGGGCTTTGCCAGAGGCGGGACACCTCGGGGCCCCTCGGCCGCCGCCGAGCCTCTTTTCCGGGGGGGCGAACGTCGGGCTCCTGCTCCCGCAGGGAAGGGCCCAGCCCTGAAAGGTCTTGCTGCTCTTCCCCTCCCCTTGGCGCCCTATCCGCAGGCCCCGCAGCGCTGGGGCTCCGGGCTTTGCCAGAGGCGGGACACCTCGGGGCCCCTCGGCCGCCGCCGAGCCTCTTTTCCGGGGGGGCGAACGTCGGGCTCCTGCTCCCGCAGGGAAGGGCCCAGCCCCGAAAGCTCTTGCTGCTCTTCCCCTCCCCTTGGCGCCCTATCCGCAGGCCCCGCAGCGCTGGGGCTCCGGGCTTTGCCAGAGGCGGGACACCTCGGGGCCCGTCGGCCGCCGCCGAGCCTCTTTTCCGGGGGGGCGAACGTCGGGCTCCTGCTCCCGCAGGGAAGGGCCCAGCCCCGAAAGCTCTTGCTGCTCTTCCCCTCCCCTTGGCGCCCTATCCGCAGGCCCCGCAGCGCTGGGGCTCCGGGCTTTGCCAGAGGCGGGACACCTCGGGGCCCCTCAGGCGCCGCCGAGCCTCTTTTCCGGGGGGGCGAACGTCGGGCTCCTGCTCCCGCAGGGAAGGGCCCAGCCCCGAAAGCTCTTGCTGCTCTTCCCCTCCCCTTGGCGCCCTAGCCGCAGGCCCCGCAGCGCTGGGGCTCCGGGCTTTGCCAGAGGCGGGACACCTCGGGGCCCCTCGGCCGCCGCCGAGCCTCTTTTCCGGGGGGGCGAACGTAGGGCTCCTGCTCCCGCAGGGAAGGGCCCAGCCCCGAAAGCTCTTGCTGCTCTTCCCCTCCCCTTGGCGCCCTATCCGCAGGCCCCGTAGCGCTGGGGCTCCGGGCTTTGCCAGAGGCGGGACACCTCGGGGCCCGTCGGCCGCCGCCGAGCCTCTTTTCCGGGGGGGCGAACGTAGGGCTCCTGCTCCCGCAGGGAAGGGCCCAGCCCCGAAAGCTCTTGCTGCTCTTCCCCTCCCCTTGGCGCCCTATCCGCAGGCCCCGCAGCGCTGGGGCTCCGGGCTTTGCCAGAGGCGGGACACCTCGGGGCCCGTCGGCCGCCGCCGAGCCTCTTTTCCGGGGGGGCGAACGTCGGGCTCCTGCTCCCGCAGGGAAGGGCCCAGCCCCGAAAGCTCTTGCTGCTCTTCCCCTCCCCTTGGCGCCCTATCCGCAGGCCCCGCAGCGCTGGGGCTCCGGGCTTTGCCAGAGGCGGGACACCTCGGGGCCCCTCGGCCGCCGCCGAGCCTCTTTTCCGGGGGGGCGAACGTCGGGCTCCTGCTCCCGCAGGGAAGGGCCCAGCCCCGAAAGCTCTTGCTGCTCTTCCCCTCCCCTTGGCGCCCTATCCGCAGGCCCCGCAGCACTGGGGCTCCGGGCTTTGCCAGAGGCGGGACACCTCGGGGCCCCTCAGCCGCCGCCGAGCCTCTTTTCCGGGGGGGCGAACGTCGGGCTCCTGCTCCCGCAGGGAAGGGCCCAGCCCCGAAAGCTCTTGCTGCTCTTCCCCTCCATTTGGCGCCCTATCCGCAGGCCCCGCAGCGCTGGGGCTCCGGGCTTTGCCAGAGGCGGGACACCTCGGGGCCTGTCGGCCGCCGCCGAGCCTCTTTTCCGGGGGGGCGAACGTGGGGCTCCTGCTCCCGCAGGGAAGGGCCCAGCCCCGAAAGCTCTTGCTGCTCTTCCCCTCCCCTTGGCGCCCTATCCGCAGGCCCCGCAGCGCTGGGGCTCCGGGCTTTGCCAGAGGCGGGACACCTCGGGGCCCGTCGGCCGCCGCCGAGCCTCTTTTCCGGGGGGGCGAACGTCGGGCTCCTGCTCCCGCAGGGAAGGGCCCAGCCCCGAAAGCTCTTGCTGCTCTTCCCCTCCCCTTGGCGCCCTATCCGCAGGCCCCGCAGCGCTGGGGCTCCGGGCTTTGCCAGAGGCGGGACACCTCGGGGCCCGTCGGCCGCCGCCGAGCCTCTTTTCCGGGGGGGCGAACGTGGGGCTCCTGCTCCAGCAGGGAAGGGCCCAGCCCCGAAAGCTCTTGCTGCTCTTCCCCTCCCCTTGGCGCCCTATCCGCAGGCCCCGCAGCGCTGGGGCTCTGGGCTTTGCCAGAGGCGGGACACCTCGGGGCCCGTCGGCCGCCGCCGAGCCTCTTTTCCGGGGGGGCGAACGTCGGGCTCCTGCTCCCGCAGGGAAGGGCCCAGCCCCGAAAGCTCTTGCTGCTCTTCCCCTCCCCTTGGCGCCCTATCCGCAGGCCCCGCAGCGCTGGGGCTCCGGGCTTTGCCAGAGGCGGGACACCTCGGGGCCCCTCGGCCGCCGCCGAGCCTCTTTTCCGGGGGGGCGAACGTGGGGCTCCTGCTCCCGCAGGGAAGGGCCCAGCCCCGAAAGCTCTTGCTGCTCTTCCCCTCCCCTTGGCGCCCTATCCGCAGGCCCCGCAGCGCTGGGGCTCCGGGCTTTGCCAGAGGCGGGACACCTCGGGGCCCCTCGGCCGCCGCCGAGCCTCTTTTCCGGGGGGGCGAACGTCGGGCTCCTGCTCCCGCAGGGAAGGGCCCAGCCCTGAAAGGTCTTGCTGCTCTTCCCCTCCCCTTGGCGCCCTATCCGCAGGCCCCGCAGCGCTGGGGCTCCGGGCTTTGCCAGAGGCGGGACACCTCGGGGCCCCTCGGCCGCCGCCGAGCCTCTTTTCCGGGGGGGCGAACGTCGGGCTCCTGCTCCCGCAGGGAAGGGCCCAGCCCCGAAAGCTCTTGCTGCTCTTCCCCTCCCCTTGGCGCCCTATCCGCAGGCCCCGCAGCGCTGGGGCTCCGGGCTTTGCCAGAGGCGGGACACCTCGGGGCCCGTCGGCCGCCGCCGAGCCTCTTTTCCGGGGGGGCGAACGTCGGGCTCCTGCTCCCGCAGGGAAGGGCCCAGCCCCGAAAGCTCTTGCTGCTCTTCCCCTCCCCTTGGCGCCCTATCCGCAGGCCCCGCAGCGCTGGGGCTCCGGGCTTTGCCAGAGGCGGGACACCTCGGGGCCCCTCAGGCGCCGCCGAGCCTCTTTTCCGGGGGGGCGAACGTCGGGCTCCTGCTCCCGCAGGGAAGGGCCCAGCCCCGAAAGCTCTTGCTGCTCTTCCCCTCCCCTTGGCGCCCTATCCGCAGGCCCCGCAGCGCTGGGGCTCCGGGCTTTGCCAGAGGCGGGACACCTCGGGGCCCCTCGGCCGCCGCCGAGCCTCTTTTCCGGGGGGGCGAACGTAGGGCTCCTGCTCCCGCAGGGAAGGGCCCAGCCCCGAAAGCTCTTGCTGCTCTTCCCCTCCCCTTGGCGCCCTATCCGCAGGCCCCGTAGCGCTGGGGCTCCGGGCTTTGCCAGAGGCGGGACACCTCGGGGCCCGTCGGCCGCCGCCGAGCCTCTTTTCCGGGGGGGCGAACGTAGGGCTCCTGCTCCCGCAGGGAAGGGCCCAGCCCCGAAAGCTCTTGCTGCTCTTCCCCTCCCCTTGGCGCCCTATCCTCAGGCCCCGCAGCGCTGGGGCTCCGGGCTTTGCCAGAGGCGGGACACCTCGGGGCCCGTTGGCCGCCGCCGAGCCTCTTTTCCGGGGGGGCGAACGTCGGGCTCCTGCTCCCGCAGGGAAGGGCCCAGCCCCGAAAGCTCTTGCTGCTCTTCCCCTGCCCTTGGCGCCCTATCCGCAGGCCCCGCAGCGCTGGGGCTCCGGGCTTTGCCAGAGGCGGGACACCTCGGGGCCCCTCGGCCGCCGCCGAGCCTCTTTTCCGGGGGGGCGAACGTCGGGCTCCTGCTCCCGCAGGGAAGGGCCCAGCCCCGAAAGCTCTTGCTGCTCTTCCCCTCCCCTTGGCGCCCTATCCGCAGGCCCCGCAGCGCTGGGGCTCCGGGCTTTGCCAGAGGCGGGACACCTCGGGGCCCGTCGGCCGCCGCCGAGCCTCTTTTCCGGGGGGGCGAACGTCGGGCTCCTGCTCCCGCAGGGAAGGGCCCAGCCCCGAAAGCTCTTGCTGCTCTTCCCCTCCCCTTGGCGCCCTATCCGCAGGCCCCGCAGCGCTGGGGCTCCGGGCTTTGCCAGAGGCGGGACACCTCGGGGCCCGTCGGCCGCCGCCGAGCCTCTTTTCCGGGGGGGCGAACGTCGGGCTCCTGCTCCCGCAGGGAAGGGCCCAGCCCCGAAAGCTCTTGCTGCTCTTCCCCTCCCCTTGGCGCCCTATCCGCAGGCCCCGCAGCGCTGGGGCTCCGGGCTTTGCCAGAGGCGGGACACCTCGGGGCCCGTCGGCCGCCGCCGAGCCTCTTTTCCGGGGGGGCGAACGTCGGGCTCCTGCTCCCGCAGGGAAGGGCCCAGCCCCGAAAGCTCTTGCTGCTCTTCCCCTCCCCTTGGCGCCCTATCCGCAGGCCCCGCAGCGCTGGGGCTCCGGGCTTTGCCAGAGGCGGGACACCTCGGGGCCCCTCGGCTGCCGCCGAGCCTCTTTTCCGGGGGGGCGAACGTCGGGCTCCTGCTCCCGCAGGGAAGGGCCCAGCCCCGAAAGCTCTTGCTGCTCTTCCCCTCCCCTTGGCGCCCTATCCGCAGGCCCCGCAGCGCTGGGGCTCCGGGCTTTGCCAGAGGCGGGACACCTCGGGGCCCGTCGGCCGCCGCCGAGCCTCTTTTCCGGGGGGGCGAACGTCGGGCTCCTGCTCCCGCAGGGAAGGGCCCAGCCCCGAAAGCTCTTGCTGCTCTTCCCCTCCCCTTGGCGCCCTATCCGCAGGCCCCGCAGCGCTGGGGCTCCGGGCTTTGCCAGAGGCGGGACACCTCGGGGCCCGTCGGCCGCCGCCGAGCCTCTTTTCCGGGGGGGCGAACGTCGGGCTCCTGCTCCCGCAGGGAAGGGCCCAGCCCCGAAAGCTCTTGCTGCTCTTCCCCTCCCCTTGGCGCCCTATCCGCAGGCCCCGCAGCGCTGGGGCTCCGGGCTTTGCCAGAGGCGGGACACCTCGGGGCCCGTCGGCCGCCGCCGAGCCTCTTTTCCGGGGGGGCGAACGTCGGGCTCCTGCTCCCGCAGGGAAGGGCCCAGCCCCGAAAGCTCTTGCTGCTCTTCCCCTCCCCTTGGCGCCCTATCCGCAGGCCCCGCAGCGCTGGGGCTCCGGGCTTTGCCAGAGGCGGGACACCTCGGGGCCCGTCGGCCGCCGCCGAGCCTCTTTTCCGGGGGGGCGAACGTCGGGCTCCTGCTCCCGCAGGGAAGGGCCCAGCCCCGAAAGCTCTTGCTGCTCTTCCCCTCCCCTTGGCGCCCTATCCGCAGGCCCCGCAGCGCTGGGGCTCCGGGCTTTGCCAGAGGCGGGACGCCTTGCGGCCCCTCGGCCGCCGCCGAGCCTCTTTTCCGGGGGGGCGAACGTCGGGCTCCTGCTCCCGCAGGGAAGGGCCCAGCCCCGAAAGCTCTTGCTGCTCTTCCCCTCCCCTTGGCGCCCTATCCGCAGGCCCCGCAGCGCTGGGGCTCCGGGCTTTGCCAGAGGCGGGACACCTCGGGGCCTGTCGGCCGCCGCCGAGCCTCTTTTCCGGGGGGGCGAACGTCGGGCTCCTGCTCCCGCAGGGAAGGGCCCAGCCCCGAAAGCTCTTGCTGCTCTTCCCCTCCCCTTGGCGCCCTATCCGCAGGCCCCGCAGCGCTGGGGCTCCGGGCTTTGCCAGAGGCGGGACACCTCGGGGCCCGTCGGCCGCCGCCGAGCCTCTTTTCCGGGGGGGCGAACGTCGGGCTCCTGCTCCCGCAGGGAAGGGCCCAGCCCCGAAAGCTCTTGCTGCTCTTCCCCTGCCCTTGGCGCCCTATCCGCAGGCCCCGCAGCGCTGGGGCTCCGGGCTTTGCCAGAGGCGGGACACCTCGGGGCCCCTCGGCCGCCGCCGAGCCTCTTTTCCGGGGGGGCGAACGTCGGGCTCCTGCTCCCGCAGGGAAGGGCCCAGCCCCGAAAGCTCTTGCTGCTCTTCCCCTCCCCTTGGCGCCCTATCCGCAGGCCCCGCAGCGCTGGGGCTCCGGGCTTTGCCAGAGGCGGGACACCTCGGGGCCCGTCGGCCGCTGCCGAGCCTCTTTTCCGGGGGGGTGAAGGTCGGGCTCCTGCTCCCGCAGGGAAGGGCCCAGCCCCGAAAGCTCTTGCTGCTCTTCCCCTCCCCTTGGCGCCCTATCCGCAGGCCCCGCAGCGCTGGGGCTCCGGGCTTTGCCAGAGGCGGGACACCTCGGGGCCCGTCGGCCGCCGCCGAGCCTCTTTTCCGGGGGGGTGAACGTCGGGCTCCTGCTCCCGCAGGGAAGGGCCCAGCCCCGAAAGCTCTTGCTGCTCTTCCCCTCCCCTTGGCGCCCTATCCGCAGGCCCCGCAGCGCTGGGGCTCCGGGCTTTGCCAGAGGCGGGACACCTCGGGGCCCGTCGGCCGCCGCCGAGCCTCTTTTCCGGGGGGGCGAACGTCAGGCTCCTGCTCCCGCAGGGAAGGGCCCAGCCCCGAAAGCTCTTGCTGCTCTTCCCCTCCCCTTGGCGCCCTATCCGCAGGCCCCGCAGCGCTGGGGCTCCGGGCTTTGCCAGAGGCGGGACACCTCGGGGCCCGTCGGCCGCCGCCGAGCCTCTTTTCCGCGGGGGCGAACGTCGGGCTCCTGCTCCCGCAGGGAAGGGCCCAGCCCCGAAAGCTCTTGCTGCTCTTCCCCTCCCCTTGGCGCCCTATCCGCAGGCCCCGCAGCGCTGGGGCTCCGGGCTTTGCCAGAGGCGGGACACCTCGGGGCCCGTCGGCCGCCGCCGAGCCTCTTTTCCGGGGGGGCGAACGTCGGGCTCCTGCTCCCGCAGGGAAGGGCCCAGCCCCGAAAGCTCTTGCTGCTCTTCCCCTCCCCTTGGCGCCCTATCCGCAGGCCCCGCAGCGCTGGGGCTCCGGGCTTTGCCAGAGGCGGTACGCCTTGCGGTCCCTCGGCCGCCGCCGAGCCTCTTTTCCGGGGGGGCGAACGTCGGGCTCCTGCTCCCGCAGGGAAGGGCCCAGCCCCGAAAGCTCTTGCTGCTCTTCCCCTCCCCTTGGCGCCCTATCCGCAGGCCCCGCAGCGCTGGGGCTCCGGGCTTTGCCAGAGGCGGGACACCTCGGGGCCCGTCGGCCGCCGCCGAGCCTCTTTTCCGGGGGGGCGAACGTCAGGCTCCTGCTCCCGCAGGGAAGGGCCCAGCCCCGAAAGCTCTTGCTGCTCTTCCCCTCCCCTTGGCGCCCTATCCGCAGGCCCCGCAGCGCTGGGGCTCCGGGCTTTGCCAGAGGCGGGACGCCTTGCGGCCCCTCGGCCGACGCCGAGCCTCTTTTCCGGGGGGGCGAACGTCGGGCTCCTGCTCCCGCAGGGAAGGGCCCAGCCCCGAAAGCTCTTGCTGCTCTTCCCCTCCCCTTGGCGCCCTATCCGCAGGCCCCGCAGCGCTGGGGCTCCGGGCTTTGCCAGAGGCGGGACACCTCGGGGCCCCTCGGCCGCCGCCGAGCCTCTTTTCCGGGGGGGCGAACGTCGGGCTCCTGCTCCCGCAGGGAAGGGCCCAGCCCCGAAAGCTCTTGCTGCTCTTCCCCTCCCCTTGGCGCCCTATCCGCAGGCCCCGCAGCGCTGGGGCTCCGGGCTTTGCCAGAGGCGGGACACCTCGGGGCCCGTCGGCCGCCGCCGAGCCTCTTTTCCGGGGGGGCGAACGTCGGGCTCCTGCTCCCGCAGGGAAGGGCCCAGCCCCGAAAGCTCTTGCTGCTCTTCCCCTCCCCTTGGCGCCCTATCCGCAGGCCCCGCAGCGCTGGGGCTCCGGGCTTTGCCAGAGGCGGGACACCTCGGGGCCCGTCGGCCGCCGCCGAGCCTCTTTTCCGGGGGGGCGAACGTCGGGCTCCTGCTCCCGCAGGGAAGGGCCCAGCCCCGAAAGCTCTTGCTGCTCTTCCCCTCCCCTTGGCGCCCTATCCGCAGGCCCCGCAGCGCTGGGGCTCCGGGCTTTGCCAGAGGCGGGACACCTCGGGGCCCGTCGGCCGCCGCCGAGCCTCTTTTCCGGGGGGGCGAACGTCGGGCTCCTGCTCCCGCAGGGAAGGGCCCAGCCCCGAAAGCTCTTGCTGCTCTTCCCCTCCCCTTGGCGCCCTATCCGCAGGCCCCGCAGCGCTGGGGCTCCGGGCTTTGCCAGAGGCGGGACACCTCGGGGCCCGTCGGCCGCCGCCGAGCCTCTTTTCCGGGGGGGCGAACGTCGGGCTCCTGCTCCCGCAGGGAAGGGCCCAGCCCCGAAAGCTCTTGCTGCTCTTCCCCTCCCCTTGGCGCCCTATCCGCAGGCCCCGCAGCGCTGGGGCTCCGGGCTTTGCCAGAGGCGGGACACCTCGGGGCCCGTCGGCCGCCGCCGAGCCTCTTTTCCGGGGGGGCGAACGTCGGGCTCCTGCTCCCGCAGGGAAGGGCCCAGCCCCGAAAGCTCTTGCTGCTCTTCCCCTCCCCTTGGCGCCCTATCCGCAGGCCCCGCAGCGCTGGGGCTCCGGGCTTTGCCAGAGGCGGGACACCTCGGGGCCCGTCGGCCGCCGCCGAGCCTCTTTTCCGGGGGGGCGAACGTCGGGCTCCTGCTCCCGCAGGGAAGGGCCCAGCCCCGAAAGCTCTTGCTGCTCTTCCCCTCCCCTTGGCGCCCTATCCGCAGGCCCCGCAGCGCTGGGGCTCCGGGCTTTGCCAGAGGCGGGACACCTCGGGGCCCGTCGGCCGCCGCCGAGCCTCTTTTCCGGGGGGGCGAACGTCGGGCTCCTGCTCCCGCAGGGAAGGGCCCAGCCCCGAAAGCTCTTGCTGCTCTTCCCCTCCCCTTGGCGCCCTATCCGCAGGCCCCGCAGCGCTGGGGCTCCGGGCTTTGCCAGAGGCGGGACACCTCGGGGCCCGTCGGCCGCCGCCGAGCCTCTTTTCCGGGGGGGCGAACGTCGGGCTCCTGCTCCCGCAGGGAAGGGCCCAGCCCCGAAAGCTCTTGCTGCTCTTCCCCTCCCCTTGGCGCCCTATCCGCAGGCCCCGCAGCGCTGGGGCTCCGGGCTTTGCCAGAGGCGGGACACCTCGGGGCCCGTCGGCCGCCGCCGAGCCTCTTTTCCGGGGGGGCGAACGTCGGGCTCCTGCTCCCGCAGGGAAGGGCCCAGCCCCGAAAGCTCTTGCTGCTCTTCCCCTCCCCTTGGCGCCCTATCCGCAGGCCCCGCAGCGCTGGGGCTCCGGGCTTTGCCAGAGGCGGGACACCTCGGGGCCCGTCGGCCGCCGCCGAGCCTCTTTTCCGGGGGGGCGAACGTCGGGCTCCTGCTCCCGCAGGGAAGGGCCCAGCCCCGAAAGCTCTTGCTGCTCTTCCCCTCCCCTTGGCGCCCTATCCGCAGGCCCCGCAGCGCTGGGGCTCCGGGCTTTGCCAGAGGCGGGACACCTCGGGGCCCGTCGGCCGCCGCCGAGCCTCTTTTCCGGGGGGGCGAACGTCGGGCTCCTGCTCCCGCAGGGAAGGGCCCAGCCCCGAAAGCTCTTGCTGCTCTTCCCCTCCCCTTGGCGCCCTATCCGCAGGCCCCGCAGCGCTGGGGCTCCGGGCTTTGCCAGAGGCGGGACACCTCGGGGCCCGTCGGCCGCCGCCGAGCCTCTTTTCCGGGGGGGCGAACGTCGGGCTCCTGCTCCCGCAGGGAAGGGCCCAGCCCCGAAAGCTCTTGCTGCTCTTCCCCTCCCCTTGGCGCCCTATCCGCAGGCCCCGCAGCGCTGGGGCTCCGGGCTTTGCCAGAGGCGGGACACCTCGGGGCCCGTCGGCCGCCGCCGAGCCTCTTTTCCGGGGGGGCGAACGTCGGGCTCCTGCTCCCGCAGGGAAGGGCCCAGCCCCGAAAGCTCTTGCTGCTCTTCCCCTCCCCTTGGCGCCCTATCCGCAGGCCCCGCAGCGCTGGGGCTCCGGGCTTTGCCAGAGGCGGGACACCTCGGGGCCCGTCGGCCGCCGCCGAGCCTCTTTTCCGGGGGGGCGAACGTCGGGCTCCTGCTCCCGCAGGGAAGGGCCCAGCCCCGAAAGCTCTTGCTGCTCTTCCCCTCCCCTTGGCGCCCTATCCGCAGGCCCCGCAGCGCTGGGGCTCCGGGCTTTGCCAGAGGCGGGACACCTCGGGGCCCGTCGGCCGCCGCCGAGCCTCTTTTCCGGGGGGGCGAACGTCGGGCTCCTGCTCCCGCAGGGAAGGGCCCAGCCCCGAAAGCTCTTGCTGCTCTTCCCCTCCCCTTGGCGCCCTATCCGCAGGCCCCGCAGCGCTGGGGCTCCGGGCTTTGCCAGAGGCGGGACACCTCGGGGCCCGTCGGCCGCCGCCGAGCCTCTTTTCTGGGGGGGCGAACGTCGGGCTCCTGCTCCCGCAGGGAAGGGCCCAGCCCCGAAAGCTCTTGCTGCTCTTCCCCTCCCCTTGGCGCCCTATCCGCAGGCCCCGCAGCGCTGGGGCTCCGGGCTTTGCCAGAGGCGGGACACCTCGGGGCCCGTCGGCCGCCGCCGAGCCTCTTTTCCGGGGGGGCGAACGTCGGGCTCCTGCTCCCGCAGGGAAGGGCCCAGCCCCGAAAGCTCTTGCTGCTCTTCCCCTCCCCTTGGCGCCCTATCCGCAGGCCCCGCAGCGCTGGGGCTCCGGGCTTTGCCAGAGGCGGGACACCTCGGGGCCCGTCGGCCGCCGCCGAGCCTCTTTTCCGGGGGGGCGAACGTCGGGCTCCTGCTCCCGCAGGGAAGGGCCCAGCCCCGAAAGCTCTTGCTGCTCTTCCCCTCCCCTTGGCGCCCTATCCGCAGGCCCCGCAGCGCTGGGGCTCCGGGCTTTGCCAGAGGCGGGACACCTCGGGGCCCGTCGGCCGCCGCCGAGCCTCTTTTCCGGGGGGGCGAACGTCGGGCTCCTGCTCCCGCAGGGAAGGGCCCAGCCCCGAAAGCTCTTGCTGCTCTTCCCCTCCCCTTGGCGCCCTATCCGCAGGCCCCGCAGCGCTGGGGCTCCGGGCTTTGCCAGAGGCGGGACACCTCGGGGCCCGTCGGCCGCCGCCGAGCCTCTTTTCCGGGGGGGCGAACGTCGGGCTCCTGCTCCCGCAGGGAAGGGCCCAGCCCCGAAAGCTCTTGCTGCTCTTCCCCTCCCCTTGGCGCCCTATCCGCAGGCCCCGCAGCGCTGGGGCTCCGGGCTTTGCCAGAGGCGGGACACCTCGGGGCCCGTCGGCCGCCGCCGAGCCTCTTTTCCGGGGGGGCGAACGTCGGGCTCCTGCTCCCGCAGGGAAGGGCCCAGCCCCGAAAGCTCTTGCTGCTCTTCCCCTCCCCTTGGCGCCCTATCCGCAGGCCCCGCAGCGCTGGGGCTCCGGGCTTTGCCAGAGGCGGGACACCTCGGGGCCCGTCGGCCGCCGCCGAGCCTCTTTTCCGGGGGGGCGAACGTCGGGCTCCTGCTCCCGCAGGGAAGGGCCCAGCCCCGAAAGCTCTTGCTGCTCTTCCCCTCCCCTTGGCGCCCTATCCGCAGGCCCCGCAGCGCTGGGGCTCCGGGCTTTGCCAGAGGCGGGACACCTCGGGGCCCGTCGGCCGCCGCCGAGCCTCTTTTCCGGGGGGGCGAACGTCGGGCTCCTGCTCCCGCAGGGAAGGGCCCAGCCCCGAAAGCTC